>NC_137003.1:35757866-35795366 GCF_032717465.1 Coenobita brevimanus | reverse complement strand
TGTTCATTATCTCTCTCTGTTCCGTAACATAAATTTGGCGACCTCTTATCAGGGTATTCAGGATATTATCATAAGGATATTGCTTGATATTTTGTGACTGTGATTTATTCATGATGTCTACTATTACTACTCTTGATGAAGCCAAAGATTTTTTGTCAAATGTGCAAACAATGTGTGATGTAGAAAACAGAACAAGGAATGAACTTTAGCTTGTTGCTCAACAATTGGGAATTGCTGTTTGCTCTCATCATTCTAAAGATCAAATTGTTGACATGATTAATAAAAGCTTGTTTAATGTAACTCCTCCAGATGAGCAAACCCAGATTGAAATAGCTAAGTTACAGCTAGCCCTGCAGGAGGCTCGTGCTAAGGAGGCTGAGTTTCAGGCTCGTGCTAAGGAGGCTGAGTTTCAGGCTCGTGCTAAGGAGGCTGAGTCTCAGGCTCGTATTCAGGAGGCACAGGTACAGGCTCAGGCACAAATTGAACTTGCTAGGATTCAGGCAGACCATGAGTATCGCATGAAACAAGGTGGAACTGGATCATCAACCTCTGATAATTTTGATGTGGCTAAAAATGTTAAACTTGTCCCTCCTTTTAATGAATCTGATTTAACAAAGTATTTTCAGTTGTTTGAGAGGGTAGCTACAGGTTTTCATTGGCCCCAAAAGTATTGGCCAGTACTCCTACAGAGTGTTCTCACCAGTAAAGCTCAAGTAACTTATGCATCTTTGCCTCAGGATCAATCTGATAATTATGATGCAGTTAAGAGCTTGATTCTTAAGGCCTATGAACTTGTTCCTGAAGCCTATAGAGTAAAATTTAGGACAACTTATAAGCAAGATAAGCAATCTCATGTTGAGTATGAAAAAATCAAAGAAGATCTGTTAGAGCAGTGGTTAAATTCTAAGAATGTAAATTCTGATTTTGATAAATTTAAGGAGATGATTTTGCTGGAGGACTTCAAAAGGTGTATTAATAAAGATGTAAGCCTATATCTTGATGAGAAAAGAATAGATAATTTGTCTGATGCTGCAGTTTTAGCTGATGAATATGTTCTCACTCACAAGAGATATTCTAAAGAAAAAAGGAAAGCTGAGAGTAAGTACGTTGCCTCTACTCAGAGTACAGGTAACAGGAAAGAGAATAAAGATGATGTTTCTCAGGAAGTAAATACCAGCTTCACCTCTAGATTTCAGAAAAGTAAATGTACTTATTGTAGTAAGCTTGGTCATACTACGGAGAAATGTTTCAGGAGACAGCATGATGTGAACAAAAAGGAGTCTTTAAATATTCAGTCAATTGGTCTAGTGTCCACCCTTGAGAGTTCCCAGAATTCTTTAACCGAGTTAACTGAACCTGCTTTGAGGGGTAAATTAAATTCTCATGATGAAGCTCCTCTTTTGAGCAGTAACGTGGGTGACACTCTCAAGAGTTCATGTGCTAATTTCCTGTCTGATGGTTTTGTCAGTCCTCTGGACAATAATGACAGGAAATCAGTTAAAATATATCGCAATACAGGTGCTTGCCAATCCCTTATGCTGACCAGTGTTCTAGGCTCTAATGTTAATTCCTCTGATGAAACTGTAATCTTACAAGGTGTAGGGAATAATTACTTCTCTGTCCCTCTGTGCAGAGTGAATTTAGAGTCTGGTTTTGTTAATGGTTCCGTTATGGTTGGGTTGGTTGAGACACTCCCAATGTCACGTGTAACTTTCTTACTTGGAAATGATATTGGTGGAAGTCAAGTGTGTCCAGCTCCTCAGCTGTCTAGTGAACCATTGACTGCGACCCGGGATTGTGATATCCCTGAGGTGTTCTCTGCATGTGCTGTCACTAGGGCTAAGTCTAAGGTTACTGGTGACTAAGAGGATAATGATGATGATGATGTTTTCCTAGCTGACACTTTTCTTGCTAATTTGGACCACTCACCAGATAAGGCAGTACCCCGTAGTGTTGATTTGTCTCGTCAAGAGTTGGTTGAGTTGCAGGTTGCTGACCCTGAGTTGAAAGGTCTAGCTAACTCTGCTTGCAGTGAGGAAGAGTCAGCTGGTGCTTCTACTTGTTATTATATAAAGTCAGGAGTACTTATGAGAAAGTGGAGACCCCCAACAGCATCAGCCGACTGTGAATGGGAGGTTGTACATCAAGTTGTCATCCCTCGTGTTTGTAGGCAGGATATCATTAGAGTGGCTCATGATTCCAGTTTGGCAGGACACCTTGGAGTGAGGAAGACTGTGGCACACATTTTGAAACACTTCTACTGGCCAGGTATCTTCAGAGATGTTTCCTGGTATTGTAAGTCTTGTCACACCTGTCAAGTTGTGGGGAAGTGTAATCAGACCGAAAAGGTTGCACCTCTAGTTCCCATTCCTCCTTTTGAGGCACCATTCACCCGTGTGTTGGTGGATATTGTGGGCCCTCTTCCTAAGACTTCTTCAGGATTTTCTTATGAGTTGACCCTGATTGATATGGCTACTCGTTATCCTGAAGCCGTTCCACTTAGAAATATCTCAGCAAAGAACGTGGTTAAGGAAATGCTAGGGTTCTTCACCAAATTTGGTCTGCCCAAGGAGGTACAGTCAGACCGGGGAAGTAATTTCATGTCAAATGTTTTCAAGCAGTCTCTGAAAGAGTTGGGCATCACCCAGATCACGTCTTCAGCTTACCATCCCCAGACCCAAGGAGCGTTGGAGAGATATCATCAAACACTCAAATCGATGCTCAGGAAATACTGTTTGGAACATCAGAAAGACTGGGATAAAGGTCTTCCATTCGTTGTATTTGACGCAAGAGAATCTCCAAATGAATCACTGGGCTTCTCACCCTTTGAACTACTGTTTGGCCATGAAGTAAGAGGACCCCTTAAGCTACTCAAGGAATGCTGGCTGTCGGAGGAAGATGACGTCAACCTGCTGGAGTATCTGATGACGTTCAAAGATCGGCTGTCCACTGCTTTACAGCTGGCGAGAGAGAATTTAGGAGCTGCTCAGGAGAAGATGAAGACTTGGTATGATAAGAAATCCAGGTTACGCCACTTTCAGCCAAGAGATTAGGTTTTGATTCTGCTACCGGTGCATGGGCAACCTCTTCAAGCCAAGTTTAGTGGTCCTTATTTCGTGGAGAAGAAACTCAGTGATGTCAACTATGTCATCGCCACACCAGCTCGTAGAAAGAACAAGCAACTTTGTCACATCAACATGCTAAAGTTATATCACAGGCGGGACGAAAATAATCCAGTCTGCACTGTAGCTGTTCCACCCGAGTCTGCAAGTGAAGTTCTCCCATGCAATATGAGCCTGAGTGATAGTTTGGGGAAGAATCCTGATATCATGAATGATCTCCAGACTAAGCTTTCTCATCTAGCTCCTGAGGAAAGGCAGGAGTTTTCGGCATTACTGCAGGAGTACCCGCAAGTGTTCCGTGACACTCCAGGAAGAACCACTGTGTTGATGCATGATGTCGATGTTGGAGACGCAAAGCCAATTAAACTGCCTCCTTACCGTGTGAACCCAGTGAAAGTTCCTCTCATCCAGAAGGAGCTTGGCTACCTGTTGGACCACAAGATGATTGAGCCCTGTCAGAGCGAGTGGAGTTCTCCTGTCATCTCCTGTCACTCTAGTCTCTAAGCCAGGTGGGTCACAGCGGCTTTGCATCGACTACAGACGTGTTAATCAGATAACCAAAACAGACACTTATCCTCTCCCTCGCGTGGGAGATTGCAAAGACAAGATCGGAAAGGCTAGGTACATAAGTAAGTTTGATTTGTTAAAGGGATACTGGCAAGTACCTATGACTGAACGTGCTAGGGAGATCTCATGTTTTGTAACACTAGGAGAGACTTTTGCATGTTCTGTAATGCCATATGGTATGAAGAATGCACCAGCCACTTTTCAAAAGCTCATGAATGTTGTAACAGAGGGTTTGGCAGGGTGTGTTGTTTATATTGATGATGTATTAATCTTCAGTGACAACTGGAAAGATCACATATGCCATGTCAGTAAATTTCTTGAGCGTTTGGTTCAGGCTAATCTTGTAGCTAATTTATCAAAGTGTGAGTTTGGTCAAGCTAAAGTTCAGTACCTTGGGTACGTAATTGGTGATGGACACGTTGCACCACCAGGAGCTAAGGTTCAGGTTATAAGTGATCTTCCCAGACCTAAAAGTAGGAAAGAGCTATAAAGATTTTTGGGAATGGTAGGTTATTACAGGAGATTTGTTCTTAACTTTTCAATTCTCGTATCACCACTTACAGACCTACTGAAAAAGGGAGTTAAATTTGTCTGGACCGATAACTGTGAATCCTCTTTCAGTAAACTTAAAGCTATCCTATTAAGTCAGCCAGTGCTCGCTACTCCAAATTTTGCTAAGCCTTTTAAGATGGCTGTTGACGCAAGTGATACAGGAGCTGGGGCTGTTTTGCTGCAAGAGGATGATCAGGGTATTGAACACCCTGTATCTTATTACAGTAAGAAGTTCACTCCACCTCAAAAGAATTACTCAACTATTGAGTAAGAGCTTTTGGCCTTGATTTTGGGTTTACAGTATTTTTCATTTTATTTGTGTTCTGGTTTTGACCCCATAGTCATTTATACCGATAATAACCCACTGAAATTCCTTAGTAAGTTTAAAGATGAAAATCAGAGATTGACAAGATGGAGTCTACTTCTTCAGTATTCATTAGACATACAACATGTCAAGGGGAAAGAAAATGTTATTGCAGATTGCTTATCTAGACTTTAGACAGATTGTTTTAGAGTAATAAGAAATTTCCTTTGTAAATTTCTTTTTCTTTGTGGGGAGGTGTTACATAGCCTATGATTTCCTCATCCTTTGTATAAATCTAACGCACAGTATGCTGCATGTTTGATTACGATTCGCCTCGTGGCTTCCATAGTGACCAGGCGTCCGTGTTCTACCTCACTCCCCCCTTCTCCCCCTTATAGTAGAGTAAGTCGTTCTTTCTGTTGTTCAGTGCAAGAGTGTCAACTCTTTGTCCTCTGTGCCTTCATTTGCGCGTCCTTCTTGCAAGTTGAATCAAGCTCTGCCGGCCCCCTATATAATGAGCTCAGTCTCTGCATTAGTTGCCACTTAGATCTACTCCTCATTTTGTTCACATCTCTGTCCTCCCCTGTATAGTGTATTATTATTTTTGTGAGTGCTCAGGAATTCTCCAACCATCTAGCTGCTGTATAATTTGAGTATAAGTGTTATTACCATTTTTCTTGTACTGTATAGCCTAAAGCGTTAATTCGTAAGCCTGGTAAGGTTTATGAGATTCATGCAAAGTTTTTGCTGTCAGCCAGTATTAGTAATATTTTGTATCTGTAATAATATCTTACTTTAACTGAGCATTATTCGGTTCTCTCATTTATCAGGGCTGACTTAGATAAATTTGTTCTTGCTAAATTCGTGTTAATAGAGGCTATTGCAGTTAACCAAATATGTAACCTGTTTTGCCATTACATTATCCTTATGAGTCCTGAATGTTTATTTGTTAGTTTAAGCATTAAACTTTAACTTGTAATTTTACCCCTTTTGTTTTGAACCTGGAACTTTGCGGGACAGTAGTGATTTTAGTATTCTCACTTGAAGTGTTCATTATCTCTCTCTGTTCCGTAACAATATATATAAGAGTGTGTGTTTTCGTACATGGGAGAACGAGGGTTCGTGCCCCGCCAGATTAATAAACTTTGGGAGCTTTCTTCCTCCCGCATACTTCTGTGATTTGACCAGTGTTGCATACTATAAAGTATGCTTGAACCAAGTCGGCTTGAGCCAACGATTACACTTGGTTCACAGACTACACACACATCCAAGGCCACTCCAACACTACATTCACATTTACGAGCACTTCTCACCCTACATACAATCTCTACTAGACAGCGTAAGGCTCTTGGTAGAGATATATAGGATGTATCGCCCCCACTTCGGTCGGGATAGGTCGGTCCTGCAGTGGACACAAACGGATATATATATATATATATATATATATATATATATATATATATATATATATATATATATATATATATATATACAATAGTCTGTACACCTATCAGTATATCTATCTATCTTGAAGTTGTGGCAAAGATCTGGATGATTTCCCTATTGGTAAAGATCTCACACGACTCCGAGTGGTTGGCCTGGCACGAGGTACAGACATTGAACCTTGAAAGAGGACTGGTTTCCAGTATTGTTTTTAATGATTGCACAGCTGGCAAAGAAAGCACCCTAAAATTATCTGAAAATACGACACCATCCGTTAATTATACAATACTGATCCTTGTTTCACTTCATGGGGCTGTTGTTGTTGTTGTTGTTGTTGATGTTGTTGCTCCACGCTAGTCTGTCTGACCGACCTTACCCATAGCCTATTAATCGCAGGCAAGCAACTGCCCCTGCAGGGTCGTCCTGTGCAATGGACCAAAGTTCCTAAGCGGGTGATAGTGCCTTACCACAGCGAGGCACAAAAATAAATGTGAAGGTTTGGCTTTTGGGTGAACGCCGCACTTGCGCCTCTCCACATAGCAGGCTCCACGTGGCTCAGTTATCTAGCTGTATGGTTACCACCAAGTGTTATCAATACTTTCCAGAGGTGCAGGAAACCATGTGACTTATTACTCAATGTAGAGCCACCTGAAGTGAAAAGAAGGGTAATAAACAGTGACTTGAAGGCTGAGAGAAATGGGAAGAGAGGAGGATAGACAGAAAAAAAAATGATTAACATGATGGAAGAAGTATGCAACCTTCATCAAATGAGTGAATGATGGACACCCTCACCTACCTCCATCATTTCTTGAGGTAAACGGCCAGGGTAAAGAAACTTTACCCACAGGCCCAATGGTCAGTCTGGTATTAAAAAAAAAAAAAAGTCTGCTGCAGTCTGAGTATGCATTCAGTTAACAGCGATACTCTCTACCTGCCTGGCATATTTTTATTAGCACCGTCAGAGGAGGCTGTAAAATATCGCTGGAGTCTTCAGTAATGCCCCGACGCCCAGGTGTGGCTGTAGCTGGCTGTTCGGTGCTGAGGTATTCCTTTCTCTAATCTGATTAAGCATTTTCGACTCGTCAGTTATCGTTTGTTCTTTTTCTATTCTACCTTAACTTTACCACTGTCTGATTTCCATCTCCAGTTCTCGCCCTCATGCGGTAGACAAATGAACAATATATATCAATATAACTTTATCCTGTATTCTTACACGTACCGGTAATGCACTTCATGCTATACGTTTACGATTCTTACTTCCATTGGATATATACCCGATACCAATGGGATATTTTCATATTTCAGAATCATTGTGATTCAATATACCGAATGTCATATCATGAGGTTCCATGTGAAAAGCTTAATCTTTGTTGTCATGGAAGTACTGGTATGTCATAAATAGTTGGGTAACACACACACACACACACACACAGTAAAGAAAAGGTGACAAATTGCAAACATATGAAAGAACTGTTCACCGTGATTCACTGCCTATTATTATTAAGGGTTATTTTGTTCAAACTGTGACTTAAAAATGAAGGAATCAAGCTACGCTTGATATGAATAAAGGTTAATGAAAATGTTCTCGCATATGTATTTATATCTTCAGTATGACTCATTCTTATTAAGTTAATAGGGTATGCAATTTGTAAGATTATTTACTACTTTATCCCTAGTTTACTTTTGCCTTTATAAAAATGAATGATAACATAAAGGATTTAATCGTAATCTCTACAAATTACAGTGAAGTGAATTATTTATAGACGTTATATGTGACTGGTTACTATTTGGTGCTCCTCACCCTTTTCACCCTGCCCCACAATACCTTCCTCACTTCCTCACCCTGTACTATCCCTTTCACCATGCCTGACCCTACTTTCCCTCTCCTCATCCTACTGGTTACAAAAGTAAGTGGAGAGGACAGGACCTGGAGATTGCCCAGCACACACGTCCTGTCTCTTGATTGGCTTTGTGGTGTGTGTGTGGATCCCTTTCGTTCGTTCGAAGATTTCCTGCACATATAGTGCAAGCCGGGCCATACATTAGCCCAGTCAGTGGTGTATGGGCTGATGAAAAAATAGAAAGTGGGAAGGACAGGACCTGCGGACTGCCCAGCACACACGTCCTGTCTCCTGACTGGCTTTGTGGTGTGTGTGCGTGGATCCCTTTGGCGACTTTGCTCTCTTATACCCATATTACTGAAAGCCCTGCAGTAAAGGCGCTTGAGGCCAGACCTGCGACTCACCATGTCAGTCAGGTTTTGACATTACTATTAACAAACCTTCGCCTGTAAGCTGGTCTTATCCTGCCCCATTACATCCAACTTTAATTCTGCAAGTTAGGAAATCGTCGTCAAGGAGACGGACTCTAAAGAAAAAATGAAACATAATTCTCATGACTGGTCTCAGGATGGCGGGAACAGCTGGTGAGTGTGTGAGCCAATGAAAACATGGCTGCCAAGGTGCTTTGGGCCTCTTCTCCCCCCTCCCCCTTTTTTAACTAATAATTAGTAATAAGGCAATAATCTTTTTACTCAATAATGTTTATTTACCTCTCATATGTTTAACTTCCATAAATATGGGCTCATAATGTTCCAGAAACCGCACCCAAAGTTCTGTAGTAATATATATATATATATATATATATATATATATATATATATATATATATATATATATATATATATATATCGTCACTGTCACACTTAGAACTATAATTCAGCCAAAAAAAAAAATTAATATTATAGCTCTGTTAATAACACAGGTTCTATTGTCGAAATACTGCCGAACTTTGAAGGCAATTTCTGGTGTTTTTTTTGTTTTGTTTACGGCGCATTGGGCCCTTTTAAATGCGCACTCGATCCTTCACATATTACGATAATCATGGCATAGCTTCCTTAGAACATTATTTTGTTTCATTTAATTACTTGCTACTGAAACTGCATTTCACAATAGAACAATACTTCGCTACGCCATATACCAGTGCTATAAGACCTATACACCGCTTAATGCTTGGGAATACACTGCAAGCTGTTAACGGGAGGTATTCTCGTAGGTTAAGGAATCTCCCAAACATCCTAACCATTTTTTTTTATTTATTAGACATCATTGTCCTTTTCTGTGTTACATAAACCCCTGCACTTTTGCCGTAATCTCTGCCTAGGTAATATACAAAAGGATATTAAACCGTCATATTAAAAAAAATAAATATCATTGAAGGAATTGTCAGGAAGCATCACTAACCACCAAAAATACAGACCAGTAGTCCCAAGTGTGTAGCCACGGAGTCTGTCATATGCCTGCATGCTGTGGTTATGCTGCGGCAACCTACAGTCATCACCATTACTGGCCAGCATTAGACAACAGCAGGAAGCCGAGAAGGGCATACAATTATTGTTCCGCGCACCCTCCTGCCCTCAATCTCCTCACCCCCAGTGCTCACCATCCACTCCTACCATCACCCACACTCCCCTCCCTCAAACTGCTTTACCTCTCTTCCCAATAATCATCACCTCTACCATTATCTCTCTCTTCCCCCCCTCTCCCAACATCACCTTCACATCCTACTACCCTAACCACAATCCTCCCCCTCAGTCCCACCACCCTCAAACCAAACGTATCCCCTCTTCCAGCACCAGCCGTACCACTCCCCCTCTCCCCCACCATCCTTGCCCCCTACTACCCTCGCCACAATTCTCCCCCTCAGTCCCTCCCACCCTTAAACCTCTCTCCCCTCACTCCCTCCTCCCTCACAACCTATCCTTATTGAATTGTAAAAGCGCAGTGTCTTTTCGTGTTTAACCCTATTTTATTTGTCCAAATTGCCCCCTTTTACCGAAATTTATCGTCTTAACCTATGTTCTTATGCACAACACATGCTCTCGTCTTTTACGACTGCTCGTAAATTCGTTGTCCTTTAATATTCCATGCTCTGCTTGGCCATTCTTTGGCGGTACCACGAAATCCCTTCCAAATGTGTCTGCGACAGAAGGAATGTGGCGTTTGTTATTCAATATGGACTTCAACTGATGAGGTTTTTTGTAGTTAGTTCACCTGTGCATTTCAGAACAATTCATTCCAATAACATATTTTATACACTAATATTCTGTCTTGCTATCTACAAACGATTTAATCGGCATTGGTGACTTTTGAACGAGGTAGGTTAAAATAAAGCCTTCATTAATCCTTTCAATACGACGGAACTCTCCTACACCAAATATCATCGTCTGATTGTCATAGAATTGTATGTTCTTTTGGGCAGTTCTGAGCTGACACTACGGTGTTCCTTACAAATTGGGTGCAATAGGAAATACGCCGTTTTCATAAATTACTGTATACTTGAAATGGTTTTGGTTTCTGCTGTAAGATCACCTGTTCATAGATAACCTCAGGCTCATGTACAGTACTTCAGTGTCACCGAGAGAGATCTGTAATAGTAGAGAAAGATTTTTGTGTTTCATTGCTCCATGTTGTAATTTTGAGCTGGCACTACGAAGTCCATTAAAAATTCAGCTACGACAAGAGACGCCTAGTGCTGAGAATCGTACTCTTGGTGATACAATTTTCCTAACACCTCTTCCTTGGAGATATATAAGGTGTAATACACGTTAACCTTCTCCTTCAGTATTACATTATTTTACGCTTTTAAAAATATTGACATCAGTATCAACGACATTATAAAATAATATACTGTCGTGTAAAGAGCAGCAGTAGGAGCAGTAAGAGCTGTTACGAAATATCGAAAGCCACTCAGAAAGTGACCCTATAATTCAGTGTGGACTTGAACTGATGGTTGTTTATACTTCAAGGTTACTTGTCCTTCGGTAAACACTGCACAATGGTATACGTGTTTCCTGCTGTATTCCTGTTACCTCCAAACTATTTTATTAATTTATGTGAAATCTCACATATTGGAGAAGTTAATGAAGGTTATATCTAATCCCGAATAACACCGTCTGGACATAACAAGATATAAGGGTAAGATACACCTAAGGGCTGAAGGAAACAGGCTACAGTAATGACCAGACTATCATATATTTTCAAGTTATGCATCCTGCAGGGGGCGTAGACTACTTCGTCCGTTGTCGATGTTCACTTGTCCCTCATAAAATACTCCTATCAGCTCTAATACATAACAAACTCGTCATTAATACCAAAAGTTTCTGGTAAGAATGTAAGCGATTGGCAGCACGGAATTATTATAGCCTTATATTTATTTATTTTTTAGTCTAACGAAACTGAAACCACTCCCCGATAGGAATGAATCTGTTTGCATAGGCTACTGGTCAGATCGACATTCCAGTAAGACAACAATTGGCCATTAACTATCCTGAAAAGGTTTAGCAATTTTTATAAGGGAAAAAAAAATATCGCTGACATGGAGATTTTTTTTTTTTTAACTTAGTGTATGGAATACGCGTGTAAATTTAAAAGTGAAACAATTTATTATTATTATTATTATTATTATTATTGTTATTATTTATCTGTCAACAAATGTTATTTGGATCAGTTTCCTCATGACCAAGAGAGAGAGAGAGAGAGAGAGAGAATGCACACATCACATAATGTTATTCCTGATTTTATCATGACAAAAGATTGACGCTATCTGCGTGAGGATTTGTCTTTGTGTTCATATGAAAGAGATCCACTGACATGACAGCATCTGTGATAGTGACACACACACACACACACACACACACACACACACACACACACAATTGAGAACAGGCAACAATAAGCAGCGAAATAAATTTGTGAAATAATCATCACCAACATGTTTGGTCAACATGACCCAGAACCGAAAGTAAGCGAATGATGCTTAATGTAACAGGTAGGCCGATGTTTAACATTTTCATATATTAACATTCATATGAAATCCTGTTTATTAATTCTTTGTGTGTGTGTGTGTGTGTGTGTGTGTGTGTGTGTGTGTTGGGGGGTTAACTGGTGGGGGAATACTTAACTGCTTCAAATCTTAACGACCATAAGACCACTGGTTAGGTTAATATAAAGTTAACCTTTTGTCTCTTATGGTGCATTCAGTATATTATTATTGCAACACCATGTGATTTCATTCGTCTAAGGACAAAGTAGTAGAACTGAAGGAGTCACAGGTATTCTTCATTAACCCCTTCTCCACTAAAATCAGTCTTAAGGTTAGGAAAATTGTGTAACGGTAGCACGAACAGAGTATAGAAATACGCCATAATGTCGAGAATCATGGGTTAATGCTGTGTGTGTGTGTGTGTGTGTGTGTGTGTGTGTGTGTGTTCTCTAAAATTTAATGATCTACCATTTTCCAAGATACTGTCCTTCGTTTCTTGACCTTATATCACACACATTACAGTCTTCACAATCGATTATTAATATTATTGATTTACTATCTTGCCTTTCACTATCGTCACCACTTGGCTCTTTTCGTTTAATGTTGGTACAGATTTTCGTCCCTTTTCAGCTTATTTCACGTAAGTTAATGGAAAAAATAAAATTCACGTAAACCTTTCCATGACACTTTTCCGTGACATGCATCATATTTTGAGGTTAATCTATTGTTACAGCTCAGCTGTCAAGATGGAGAGACTACAAATTATGGGTAAGCTAAAGTTATGAGATTAGCGCATTTGTATATCCCAGTATAGTATATTATAATCAGTCCAGTACAAAATTATAGTTCATTTCAGATTAGAAATAACCCACAGGGTTGACTCTGCCTTCGTCATCCTTTCATACGCCCTCAATTTAACTTCAAGTGTTACCATAGTCCATTCATAAATTATGTTGATATTGTAATTTACTGTAACTTGGCCTAAAATTGCCGTACCTCCATCTTGAATGTTGAGTTATAACAAAAGTTTAACGCTTGAATATGATGCTAGTCATGAAGAAGTTCTATGAAGAGGACATACAGCTGTAGTACTCTTTATCTGCAACAGAGCTACGTGAAAGAAAGCCTAAGCCACTTGGTAGAGATACATTGGCTGTAACGACCCCACTTCGGTAGGGATAGGCCGGTCCTGCAGTGGACACTCAAACGGCTGATGAGATGAGAGATGAGATATATAATGTATACACACCAAGAGATAGTTCAGATATATAATGTATATCGACCATGAGATAGGTGAGATATATAATGTACGAGTCGTATATCGACCATGATATATATATATATATATATATATATATATATATATATATATATATATATATATATATATATATATATATATATACATTATATATCTCATCTATCTCTTGGTCTGTATACATTATATATCTCATTCCTCATCTCATCAGCCGTGTGTGTGTGTGTGTGTGTGTGTGTGTGTGTGTGTGTGTGTAAGGATAGAAGTTTAGAGGGTTAAGTGCTTGAAAGGGTACATCAAGGCAGAAAGGTTGCTGGTTCCTTGAAACAGTGATAACAAACAGGGAAGTGAGCATGGAAGTGAAAAAGTTACTACATGACAGTATAGTGATACCAGTTCTAACGTATGAAAGTGAAGCTTGAACCTTGTTGGAGGGACAGAAGTCAAGAGTGAGAGCAGTGGAAATGAGTTATTTGAAAGTAGCATGTGGAGTCACATGGAGAGACAGACTGACAAATGCGGAAGAGAAAGATCGTTGTGGAGTGGATGTGGATGTGATAGGAAGCGTTACGAGAAACACACTGGGGTGGCTTGGCCGTATGGAGAGGATGGAGGGTAAGAGACTGGCGAGAAGAATGTATGTAAGGTGGAGGAGGGAGAGGGAGGGGAAGGCCAAGGATGAGATGGAGCAATGGAATGGAGAGGTATATGAGAGACGTGCGTGTGAGCTGAGAGCACGGCAGTGAAATGGCGGGGGACAGGGCGACATGGAGGCGATTTGTTTGTTGCCACCCCTAACGGGATTAAGGCGACTTGCAATAGATACATAGACAGATATATATATATATATATATATATATATATCTATATATATATATATATATAGATATATATATGAGAGTGTGCGTGTGTGTGTGTGTGTGTGTGTGTGTGTGTGTGTATACATCATTTGTTTCTATCTTTTTGAACTGACTGATGATGTAACCTGAACCATTTAACCTCTCGCCAACATATCGCTGTTCCCTAATAACTTCCATCACCTACATGTTGACATTCTGCAACAAGTAATTGAACATTATCATTTTTTATTGGCCTCATCCTGTAGCACGCGGTGTGTGTGTGTGGGGGGGGGGATTAATACTTAACACAGTTCACTGGTTACAGAGAGAGAGAGAGAGAGAGAGAGAGAGAGAGAGAGAGAGAGAGAGAGAAGGGGTTGAGGTCATTATAGGTGTATTTGCTGAGGTAAGGGGGAGTGAAGGCGTGAGTGAGAACAGGGAGCCAAGGGTGAAGGAGAGTGAGAGAGAGGAGAAGGAGCAAGATAAGGGGGAAAGGGTGGTGACAGAGGGATGAGAGGGAAGAAGAATAGAGGAAGGAGAGCGGGTGAGAGAGCAGCAGATATATAAGAGTAAACTGAGATGGAGAGGGAGGAGGATAGAGAGAGTGGAAGGGTGAGGTGAGTGAAGGAAAGAGGAGAGGAGAGGTGAAGATGTGTAGGAGAGAAAGGGTGAGGGAGAAGCGGAAACGAGGGCGAGAGGTAGAGGTGAGGGAGATTACATGATGAGAAGATGGAGAAGGAAAAAGAGAGGAGATGAGGAAGAAGAGAAAGGCAGGGGTAGGGGACAGGGAGAAGAGATGGAGAAGGGGGATTGGAAGGAAAATTGTGAGGGAATGAAAGAGGAGGTGGAACGGGAAAGGTTGGAGGTAAGATGATGGAGGAGAAGAAGGAGAGGGAGAGGGAGAGGTGAGATGATGAGGGAACAGAATAAGAGGGAGAACGGGAGGTAAAAAAAAATATGGAGGAGGGTGGCGTGACATGGAAAACGAAGTGCGTCCTACTTACGCTTAGGTGAGGGTGTTGTACAGTAAATCTCTCTCTCTCTCTCTCTCTCTCTCTCTCTCGTGCATGTCAAGCATTCTGTGGTATTGGTTTACCTTGTGAATGTTCGCCTGAGTACATATCGAATATCCCCACAATCTGTGTGTGTGTGTGTGTGTGTGTGTGTGTGTGTGTGTGTGTTAGCAACAAACTCTGTACATAAGTAGTGATGTCTCTCATCCCACTGATAGTCAGATAGTTAAATTAGAAAGAAAATGAAAGTGCAATTGTTTCCTCAAATTTGTGAGTAAACGTTATCATTCCATAAATCCTTAACATAGTTGTTGCGAAACTATTCTATTATACACAACTGGAATTTATGTGTTGTTGTAACAATATGAAGTTTTGTGGCCTAGTGGATTTAGACGCTTCAACTGAATTGAGCCTATAGGGATTTACATCCGAGCTGCTGTTGGGTTTTATTGCTTATAACGTCGCATACGGCCAGGGAGGCCAGTCACCCTCGTCATAAATGTCGGACTGCTTAGCTTTGCCGCAGACCACATGTACTGTACATCTACACTCCAGATGGACAAAATTATTACATGATTAATAGGCGAATACAATAACTACTGTAAAAACAGGTAGGCATTGTTATCCTGTTGTATCCTGCTTCTCTGCAACCCACACATCAACAGCAAACAGATGAAAAACACCAGCTTCTATTAATAAAACCTAGACACACAATCATTGACATGTTAGTAATCTCCTACTATTCTTTTCGCTTGCCAGAACGTTTATATCTTCAGGGTGTGTGAAATGTATCAAGTGTCTGATCATCAGTTCATGGTGTTCAGGTCCAAAAGCTGCATTAAATGTAGAAACTGTTGATGTCAGTGAGGCCATAAGCGTGGTGGCTATGTTGTGAGGATAGGATGATGTGCACTTACAAAGGCTGGTGGAGGATGCGCGGAATAAAATGCTACTCTCTTCGCCTATGAAGGTTCCTGAGCATTTCTTTACCGGTTTATTTCTGCAATTAAATTTCGTTAATCTTCAAGCCTGTGATATTGATGGAAACGGTGTTATCATCAAAAAGATTTTAATAGCGAAAGAATGTTATGAAAAAAAAAAAAAAAAATCGGCAACAGAGCCTTGTAAGCAGACGAAAACAAGAAAACTGGTAGAAAGTAACAGAATTTGTATGACTGCTAACTATTTATTGCTTAAATTTATCCAGAGGCGTGCATACTTCCTTTTCCTACACTTTTCTTTTCCAGTCAGAACAGCAAACGTGTATATATATATATATATATATATCTATATATATATATATATATATATATATATATATATATATATATATATATATATAAAGCTAAAACAAGGAAGAATACCGAGGAACTATTGCCAGATCACGCACAAATCAGAATTACAAGTTCTAATATCATATCTGTATTTATAAACAGACTGACAAGCTAAATGACTTACACGTATTAGGTATGCTCATAAATCAAAATCTGTAACAAAAAAAAGGATACCATGTAATAAACTAATGAAAAACAAATAATCTTGATTAATTTCATCATTTGTTTGGGTCCGCGTGGCACGACAGTGGGAAGGTAGTGCTCCTGAAGGTACAGACACGTACCCAGTTTTACATAAATCAGTTTCTCCCGTAATCCTCTTAATGTACGTAGACTCGTTTAATCTTCACACCATTACCTGATTACCTAGTGCGTGGAAATTTGTATGGGGATTTTCTCATCATAATTTCCCAAAGCGAAATACAAGCATTGTTAATATTTGGAGAAAGACGAAATATTAGTGAGTGAGAATTTTTGAAGTTCTTGGAATCTTAATCATATAGCAGTCTCCTGTCGACGCTAGATCCCAGATTACCAATAATAGTAAAAATGTTTATAGTACCATGAACTGTAATTAATTATACCTAGGAACAAGGGAGGCACAAATACAGAATACTGGGGATAATTTGTGTAGCCTGCACTGTGGTAGGTGCGTTTCGAGAATATTAATGTTCTTGTAGATTTAAATGCTAGGTCAATACCCAGTCATTGAGGATGTTAATACCAATGTGATGTGAGTTTTCATGCTAACGAGCGAGCGCTCTTTTATAAATCATATTGGAGGTATTTAGGTTTCTACTTTCATTTCCTTTAGAGTCTCATAGTCCAGGGTTATAACAGAAAACGCATACTGAAAGACATCAAACTTATCTTGAATCTAAATCAGTCGTCCCCGTTTCGGACGAGTACGTAATTTCAGTAAAGCTAACTCATGTAAGAACAAATAAGTGGAGAGAATTATTTCACGATAATTTTTGTTAACATTGTTTAAACTCATTTATACCACGCAAAATCTTAGACAATTATTTTTTATTAACAATTTGCGCAATGCCTGTTTTGTTAATCATATATAACAAAACTGACGATGTACCTGGCATCTAGTAAAAAAAAAAAAAAAAAGTATAGCTATATTAGGTCAAAAATTGTTAGCCTCTGAAAAGTGTTATGGTCGTCAGGCCAGCATTTTTTATTTATTTTTTATTATTATTTTTTTTTTTTGAGTATAACTGATCATCCAATCATACTGGTATCGTTGGATCCAGTGCCTCGAGATGAGAACACATTCAGCAACGCTGCACCTTCGTCATTAAAATTAAAGTTCTTAGGTAAGTTAACGTTATGTTGGGCCTAAGTTAGTTAGGTATAGGTTAGTTTAATGTCAACATAAGGCATTTCTTACTATTACTGGCTTGATTAGCCGCGTTGTTTCCTTTATTCTCGAGCGAAGGCACAACGTTGCTGACTCATTTTTTGCTGAACTCGGTCATATGTTGCCAGTGTGACCGTGTAACTAAGTGTATCTATCTATCTATATACTTGGGCTGGTTCTCCCAAAGAAAGGGGGGTAGCCAAGACAGGACGACACACTTCCAAATTACTTATCCACACACAGACACATTTATTCGTATCTTAGTTCCAAGGGGAGAAGGGACAGATCCTCACTGCATCACACCGCACGAGGGTCAACTGCACAGTGCAATCAGTGACATCCACAGCAAGGCCTGACAGCAGAGCTAGTTTACCCCTGCCACATCATAATGGACCCATCTCCTTATCCGCACCTGACACCAGCTGATCAGGCCAAATGCGGGAAAATATCCCCTCAGGCAGCGGTACATATTCATTCACAATTCCTTCCAATCATTCCTATCATGTGCAGCCACTTTTCCATGCACTACAGACATCCCTCTCGCATCTAACGCTCTCTTCACACTGTCCATTCATTCTATTCGTGGTCTTCCTCCCATCTTTACACCTCTCACATCCGATCCAGTTATCTTTTTCACCAATCGCTCTTCATCAATTCTCTCTGCCCGAACCATCGCTGCACTCTTTGCTCAACTCGATCAGCCATCTCCCGCACAACTCCAGCTCTCCTTCGCGCTTCACCATTTCTCACTCGATCCATACGCGTCACTGTACTCCTCAGACAACTCATCTCCATTACATTTAAACTTTTCTTCTCTGCGACACCCATATTCCATATTTCAGCCCCATATAATGCAGTCGGTACCAATACGCCCTCATACAGCCTTCTTTTTACATCCATTCTAAGCGAACGACATCTACTGTAAACACTTTTTTCTTTCCTCCCAGGACCTTTCCTACTTCATTCATTTTTAACTTCACTTCAACATCTAAGTGTACCAAAAGGAAAGAACACACGGTTGGACCACGTCGCTCATGATAATTTTTCACCAGTACACCAAATTTCACGCGTTTGCTGATAATCAAACCTTTCTGCAGTAACCTGTTTGCAGAATACACACGTGTTGGATGTCTGCGATTGGTAATGCCTGAAAATAAAAAATGCACTTTTGTTTATTATTTTCTCGACTGTGGAGGTAGGGAGGATTCAAAGCATGAACGCAAAGGGTTACTGCAATAATAAACTACACATGTAACCTATAGACATTTTTATCTTTCTTAAGGTGGATGATTTAGCCAAGCATTACACCCTTGAATCTGGTGATGTCTTTTAATAATCATTTTTACTATTTCAATCTTACTCAATATAAGAAAGGCCCCGACATATTGAATGAGAAATATAGAAGGTATGTATAAATAAATTAATCGGTCTTGAATTAGCAGGTAAAACATAAGATTTAAGGCTTGAGAGAGAGAGAGAGAGAGAGAGAGAGAGAGAGAGAGAGAGAGAGAGAGAGTTTATGAATGTCACAATAAATCCAGTTTATTGACATTTGTGTTGTGTTTAACTTTGCCTCACGTTTTCAAGCGATTTGCAGCTGCAATAATTCTTTGGTATTGGGCAAAACATTGTGTGACATTATGTTTACCGAACATGCATAAGCAAGAGTTCATGACATTTGACTGGTGTGGTAATGGAGGGTGTCACATAACATCAGGAAGCAAATAATGAAAGAGTGTGAGAGTGTGTCTGTTGTTTGCAGAAAGAGAAATATGGATGGTAGGGCACAATATTGGACAGGATTGCCTCCCAGCTCTTTGGTCATAGTTGTACATTAATGTAAATGAGTCTCGCAGCTCTTCCACTGTCTAATTCCCACATGGCATATCCCTCACTCGCCAACACCAGTGTATCCAATTAACCCCCTCAATACCACTACGTATTATTCGTCTTATTCTTACTATCTACGGATAATTAATTGAACATAAGAAAAACTTTATAGTCAAATAGGTTATCTATAGATATTAGTACTCTTATAACTGATTACACGTTCTTGAAAACGGAATGAAATCGTCTGGAGGCAGCACGATTAAATTAGTATAGTGTCATTGGGCTGAAGGGGTATTTAATCGTCTATGGGCAGAGAAACACAAGTTTCTCATAGGTAAAAAATAGTTGTCATCAGAAGAAAATGAAGAACAGTGAAGGTGAAATATTATGCAAACCTTATCCCGCTGACTGAACCATTTGTAGTATAGCCTATTCGACAAAAAAGTGGGTTAGAGCGCTCCTTTCTGACTGAAGGGTCGGAGGATCGAATCCACCCAAGGGTCATTGGTAGACATCAGGAAGGGCATCCGGTCATAAAATGCTACACGCTCCAATCAAAAGTCCTCTACCCAGGGACAACGCCTTAGCCCTTCGGGGATACCTGGCGTAAAACCAAATGATTTTATTTTTTATAATTGAGCATACCTGATTCCAGAATGAGTACTACAGATTTTGTTATTTCAGCGTCGTTGGCGATTCAGGTTGTTAGCTGATTTATTCAAGGAAAATATTTTGTAGGTCACAGAGGCCGTCCTAACTGCGTTTACAGCTTTAAAAAATAGTTGATGATAATAATAACGATTATTATCACATATAATTCCATAAATAACCTTGTCACCAAGCATGCATACACACAGACAGATTGGTGATAGTTTTTGTTGCCCCAGGTTTATGTGGAAGTGAATCCGGCTACAGTCATTCTCCTCTCTGGGGATAAGGAGGGAGTTGACGGACATCTGTGTAATCGACAATTCCACAGCCATAGTCTACGAGTATCAGTGCCATCGCAAGAAGGCGTCCATCTCTACCAATGAAAGACATAGTTTAAAAAAAAAAACAATGACATCTATTATTCATTACCATATATAGCCTAACCTTGTCACCAATCAGGGATCATTCATATCATTCATTACCACCATCATTACCAGCTCAGTAAAGCCCCTGTCACACATACTCGACTCAAGGGTCGACTGCGGTGCGACTCAAGGTCGTGTCCTAGAAGGCTCACAATCTGCCGACTGGCCCCGAATCTGCTCTGCTCCTGACTGCCTAACGACCGCGTCAGGACTGCCTCACGATCGGTCGTGACGTCCTCAAGAACGCAACAAGATCACAAGGCGACCGCAAGGCAAAGAAGCTACGAGTCTTGTCATTTAAAATTCAACGAATTTCTGTCAGTCACGACCGTGATACGACCGCCCACGAACACAAGACGACTGCGTGATGAGTTTGGGGAATGTACCACGACCCGCCTACAACACCCCCACGGCCTTCACACGATCGACCCATGGGGCATCACACCTACTGTAGACCACCAGTGACACCCAGGTGGGGTGGGGCATCACACCTCAACCATCTGACATGTACAACATATACCTATACGATATATATATATATATATATATATATATATATATATATATATATATATATATATATATATATATATTGATATGGAACAGAGAAAGATAATGTACACTTTAAGTGAGAGTACTAAAAATCACTACTGTCCCGTAAAGTTCCAGGTTCAAAACAAAAGAGTTAGGTAAAATTACAAGTTAAAGTTTAATGCTCAAACTAACAACAAAACATTCAGGACTCATAAGGATAATGTAATGGCAAAAAACAGGTTAAATATATGGTTAACTGCAATAGCCTCTATTAACACGAAATTAGCATGAGTAAATTTATCTAAGTCAGCCCTGATAAAATGAAAATACCAGATAATACTCAGTAGAGCACGATATATTATTACAGATACAAAATACACACTACAAAGCCAGTCAGGAGACAGGACGTGTGTGCTGGGCATTCCCCAGGTCCTGTCCTCCCCACTTATTCTTTTTTAATCAGCCCATACACCACTGACCGGGCTAATGTATGGCCCGGCCTGCAATAAAGTTGCAGGAAATCTTTGAAAAAAAAAAAATTATTAATAATGGCTGACAGTAATACTTTACATGAAGCACAAAAACCTCACTAGGCCTACGAATTAACACCTTATGCTATACAGTACAAGAAAAAATGCAACAACACTTATACTCAAATTACACAGCTGCTAGATGGTTGGAGACTTCCTTAGCACTCACAATAACAACTGTACAGGGGAGGACAGAGATGTGAACAAAATGAGGAGCAGATCTAAGTGGCAATAATGCAGAGACTGAGCTCATTATTTAGGGGCCGGCAGAGCTTGATACAACTTGTAAGAAGGACGCGCAAATGAAGCCATGGGGACAAAGAGTTGACAATCCCGCTCTGAACAACAGAAAGAACGACTTTACTATAACGGTAGAAGGAGGGAACTGAGGCAGAACATGCTCGTGATCAAACATGCAGCATACTGTGCGTTAAAATTACACAAAGGATGATGAAATCATAGGCTATGTAACACCTCCCCACAAAGAAAAAGAAATTTACAAAGGAAATTTCTTATTACTCTAAAACAATCTGTCTAAACTCTAGATAAGCAATCTGCAATAACATTTTCTTTCCCCTTGACATGTTGTATGTCTAATGAATACTCCTGAAGAAGTAGACTCCATCTTGTCAATCTCTGATTTTTATCTTTAAACTTACTAAGGAATTTCAGTGGGTTATGATCGGTATAAATGACTATGGGATCAAAACCAGAACACAAAATGAAAAATGCTGTAAACCCAAAATCAAGGCCAAAAGCTCTTTCTCAATAGTTGAGTAGTTCTTTTGAGGTGGAGTGAACTTCTCACTGTAATAAGATACAGGGTGTTCAATACCCTGATCATCCTCTTGCAGCAAAACAGCCCCAGCTCCTGTATCACTTGCATCAACAGCCATCTTAAAAGGCTTAGCAAAATTTGGAGTAGCGAGCACTGGCTGACTTAATAGGATAGCTTTAAGTTTGCTGAAAGAGGATTCACAGTTATCGGTCCAGACAAATTTAACTCCCTTTTTCAGTAGGTCTGTAAGTGGTGATACAAGAATTGAAAAGTTAAGAACAAATCTCCTGTAATAACCTACCATTCCCAAAAATCTTTGTAGCTCTTTCCTACTTTTAGGTCTGGGAAGATCATTTATAACCTGAACCTTAGCTCCTGGTGGTGCAACATGTCTATCACCAATTACGTACCCAAGATACTGAACTTTAGCTTGACCAAACTCACACTTTGATAAATTAGCTACAAGATTAGCCTGAACCAAACGCTCAAGAGATTTACTGACATGGCATAGGTGATCTTTCCAGTTGTCACTGAAGATTAATACATCATCAATATAAACAACACACCCTGCCAAACCCTCTGTTACAACATTCATGAGCTTCTGAAATATTGTTGATGCATTCTTCATACCATATGGCATTACAGAACATGCAAAAGTCTTTCCTAGTGTTACAAAACATGAGATCTCCCTAGCACGTTCAGTCATAGGTACTTGCCAGTATCCCTTTAACAAATCAAACTTACTTATGTACCTAGCCTTTCCGATCTTGTCTATGCAATCTTCCACGCGAGGGAGAGGGTAAGTGTCTGCTTTGGTTATCCGATTAACACGTCTGTAGTCGATGCAAAGCTGCTGTGACCCACCTGGCTTAGGGACTAGAGTGACAGGAGAACTCCACTCGCTCTGACATGGCTCAATCATCTTGTGGTCCAACAGGTAGCCAAGCTCTTTCTGGATGAGAGGAACTTTCACTGGGTTCACACGGTAAGGAGGCAGTTTAATTGGCTTTGCGTCTCCAACATCGACATCATGCATCAACAGAGTGGTTCTTCCTGGAGTGTCACGGAACACTTGCGGGTACTCCTGCAGTAATGCCGAAAACTCCTGCCTTTCCTCGGGAGGTAGATGAGAAAGCTTAGTCTGGAGATCATTCATGATATCAGGATTCTTCCCCAAACTATCACTCAGGCTCATACTGCATGGGAGAGCTTCACTTGCAGACTCGGGTGGAACAGCTACAGTGCAGACTGGATTATTTTCGTCCCGCCTGTGATATAACTTTAGCATGTTGATGTGACATAGTTGCTTGCTCTTTCTACGATCTGGTGTGGCGATGACATAGTTGACATCACTGAGTTTCTTCTCCACGAAATAAGGACCACTAAACTTGGCTTGAAGAGGTTGCCCATGCACCGGTAGCAGAATCAAAACCTGATCTCCTGGCTGAAAGTGGCGTAACCTGGACTTCTTATCATACCAAGTCTTCATCTTCTCCCGAGCAGCTCCTAAATTCTCTCTCGCCAGTTGTAAAGCAGTGGACAGCCGTTCTTTGAACTTCATCACATACTCCAGCAGGTTGACGTCATCTTCCTCTGACAGCCAGCATTCCTTGAGTAGCTTAAGGGGTTTTCTTACTTCATGGCCAAACAGTAGTTCAAAAGGTGAGAAGCCCAGTGATTCATTTGGAGATTCTCTTGCAGCAAACACAACAAATGGAAGACCTTTATCCCAGTCTTTCTGATGTTCCAAACAGTATTTCTTGAGCATCGATTTGAGTGTTTGATGATATCTCTCCAATGCTCCTTGAATCTGGGGATGGTAAGCTGAAGACGTGATCTGGGTGATGCCCAACTCTTTCAGACACTGCTTAAAAACATTTGACATGAAATTACTTCCCCGGTCTGACTGTACCTCCTTGGGCAGACCAAACTTTGTGAAGAACCCTAGCATCTCCTTAACCACGTTCTTTGCTGAGATATTTCTAAGTGGAATGGCTTCAGGATAACGAGTAGCCATATCAATCAGGGTCAACACATAAGAAAATCCTGAAGAAGTCTTAGGAAGAGGGCCCACAATATCCACCAACACACGGGTGAAAGGCGCCTCAAAAGGAGGAATGGGAACTAGAGGTGCAGCCTTTTCGGTCTGATTACACTTCCCCACAACTTGACAGGTGTGACAAGACTTACAATACCAGGAAACATCCCTGAAGATACCTGGCCAGTAGAAGTGTTTCAAAATGCGTGCCACAGTCTTCCTCACTCCAAGGTGTCCTGCCAAACTGGAATCATGAGCCACTCTAATGATATCCAGCCTACAAACACGAGGGATGACAACTTGATGTACAACCTCCCATTCACAGTCGGCTGATGCTGTTGGGGGTCTCCACTTCCTCATAAGTACTCCTGACTTTATATAATAACAAGTAGAAGCACCAGCTGACTCTTCCTCACTGCAAGCAGAGTTAGCTAGACCTTTCAACTCAGGGTCAGCAACCTGCAACTCAACCAACTCTTGACGAGACAAATTATCAACACTACGGGGTACTGCCTCATCTGGTGAGTGGTCCAAATTAGCAAGAAAAGTGTCAGCTAGGATAACATCATCATCATCATCATTATCCTCTAAATCACCATTAACTTTAGATTTAGCCCTAGTGACAGCACATGCAGGGAACACATCAGGGACATCACAATCCTGGGCCGCAGCCACCGGCTCACTAGACAACTGAGGAGCTGGACACACTTGACTTCCACCAATATCATTTCCAAGTAAGAAAGTTACACCTGACATTGGGAGTGTCTCAACCAACCCAACCATAACGGAACCATTAACAAAACCAGACTCTAAATTCACTCTGCACAGAGGGACAGAGAAGTAATTATTCCCTACCCCTTGTAAGATTACAGTTTCATCAGAGGAATTAATATTAGAGCCTAGAACACTGGTGAGCATAAGGGATTGGCAAGCACCTGTATCACGATATATTTTAATTGATTTCCTGTCATTATTTTCCAGAGGACTGACAAAACCATCAGACAGGAAATTAGCACATGAACTCTTGAGAGTGTCACCCACGTTACTGCTCAAAAGAGGAGCTCCATCATGAGAATTTAAGTTACCCCTCAAAGCAGGTTCAGTTAACTCAGTTAAAGAATTCTGGGAACTCTCAAGAGTGGACACTAGACCAATTGACTGAATATTTAAAGACTCCTTTTTGTTCACATCACGCTGTCTCCTGAAACATTTCTCCGTAGTATGACCAAGCTTACTACAATAAGTACATTTACTTTTCTGAAATCTAGAGGTGGAGCTGGTATTTACTTCCTGAGAAACATCATCTTTATTCTCTTTCCTGTTACCTGTACTCAGAGTAGAGGCAACGTACTTACTCTCAGCTTTCCCTTTTTTTTAGAATATCTCTTGTGAGTGAGAACCTATTCATCAGCTAAAACTGCAGTGTCAGACAAATTATCTATTCTTCTCTCATCAAGATATAGGCTTACATCTTTATAAATGCACCTCTTGAAGTCCTCCAGCAAAATCATCTGCTTAAATTTACCAAAATCAGAATCCACATTCTTAGAATTTAACCACTGCTCTAACAGATCTTCTTTGATTTTTGCATACTCAACATGGGATTGCTTATCTTGCTTGTAAGTTGTCTTAAATTTTACTCTATAGGCTTCAGGAACAAGCTCATAGGCCTTAAGAATCAAGCTCTTAACTACATCATAATTATCAGATTGATCCTGAGGCAAAGATGCATAAGTTACTTGAGCTTTACTGGTGAGAACAGTTTGAAGGAGTACTGGCCAATACTTTTTGGGCCAATTAAAACCTGTAGCTACCCTCTCAAACAACTGAAAATACTTGGTTAAATCAGATTCATTAAAAGGAGGGACAAGTTTAACATTTTTAGCCACATCAAAATCATCAGAGCTAGATGATCCAGTTCCACCTTGTTTCATGCGATACTCATGGTCGGCCTGAATCCTAGCTAGTTCAATTTGTGCCTGAGCCTGTATCTGTGCCTCCTGAATCCGAGCCTGAGATTCAGCCTCCTTAGCATTTGCTTGAAATTCAGCCTCCTTAACACAAGCCTGCTTAGCCTGAGACTCAGCCTCCTTAGCACGTGCTTGAAATTCAGCTTCCTTCACACGAGCCTCCTGCAGGGCTAGCTGTAACTTAGCTAATTCAATCTGCGTTTGCTCATTTGGAGGAGTTACATTAACCAAGCTTTCATTAATCATGTCAACAATTTGATCTTTAGAATGATGAGAGCGAACAGCAATTCCCAATTGTTGAGCAACAAGCTTAAGTTCATTCTTTGTTCTGTTTTCTACATCACACACTGTTTGCACATTTGACAAAAAATCTTTGGCTTCATCAAGTGTAGTAATAGTAGACATCATGAATAAATCACAGTCACAAAATATCAAGCAATATCCTTATGATAATATCCTGAATATCCTGATAAGAGGTCGCCAAATTTATGTTACGGAACAGAGAAAGATAATGTACACTTTAAGTGAGAATACTAAAAATCACAACTGTCCCGTAAAGTTCCAGGTTCAAAACAAGAGTTAGGTAAAATTACAAGTTAAAGTTTAATGCTCAAACTAACAACAAAACATTCAGGACTCATAAGGATAATGTAATGGCAAAAAACAGGTTAAATATATGGTTAACTGCAATAGCCTCTATTATCACGAAATTAGCATGAGTAAATTTATCTAAGTCAGCCCTGATAAAATGAAAATACCAGATAATACTCAGTAGTGCACGATATATTATTACAGATACAAAATATTATTAATAATGGCTGACAGTAAAACTTTACATTAAGCACAAAAACCTCACTAGGCCTATGAATTAACACCTTATGCTATATAGTACAAGAAAAAATGCAACAACACTTATACTCAAATTACACAGCTGCTAGATGGTTGGAGACTTCCTTAGCACTCACAATAACAACTGTACAGGGGAGAACAGAGATGTGAACAAAATGAGGAGCAGATCTAAGTGGCAATAATGCAGGGACTGAGCTCATTATATAGGGGCCGGCAGAGCTTGATACAACTTGTAAGAAGGACGTGCAAATGAAGCCATGGGGACAAAGAGTTGACAATCCCGCTCTGAACAACAGAAAGAACGACTTACTCTACTATAACGGTAGAAGGGGGTAACTGAGGCAGAACACGCTCGTGATCAAACATGCAGCATACTGTGCGTTAAAATTACACAAAGGATGATGAAATCATAGGCTATGTAACAATATATATATATCATCATCATCCGTTTGAGTGTCCACTGCAGGACCGGCCTATCCCGACCAAAGTCGGGATGATACAGGCAATGTATCTCTACCAAGTGGCTTAGGCTGTCTGGTAGAGATTGTATGTAGGGTGAGAAGTGCTTGTAAGTGTAATTGTAGTGATGGAGTGGCTTTGGATGTGTGTGTTGTCTGTGAACCAAATGTAATCGGCCCGCACAAGCCGACTGGGTGCAAGCATACTTTATAGTATGCGACACTGGTTCAACCACAGCATCACTTGTGTCCGCCAATGCAGTACGTGGCCGGGTAAACACTCCCAAAGTTTATTACCCTGGCGGGGCGCGAACCCTGGTTCACCCGTGTACGAAACGCACACTCTACCACTGAGGCTCATATATATATATATATATATATATATATATATATATATAGAGAGAGAGAGAGAGAGAGAGAGAGAGAGAGCGCCTCTGTGGTACAGTGGTAAAGTGTGTGTTTTCGTACACTGAAGAACGAGGGTTCGCGCCCCGCCAGGGTGATAAACTTTGGAAGCGTTTTTCTGACCACGTACTACTTTGGCAGACATCTGGGATGCTGTAGTTGAACCAGTGTCGCATACTATAAAGTATGCTTGCTCCCAGTCGGCTGGCAAGGGCCGATTACACTTGGTTCACAGACTACACACACATCCAAAGCCACTCCAACACAACAATTACACTAACAAGCACTTCTCACCCTACCTACAATCTCTACTAGACAGTCTAAGCCACTTGGTAGAGATACATTGGCTGTATTGTCCCGACTTCGGTTGGGATAGGCCGGTCCTGCAGTGGATACTCAAACGGCTGATGATATATCTCATCTCATCTCATCAGCCGTTTGAGTGTCCACTGCAGGACCGGCCTATCCCTACCGAAGGGGGGACGATAAGGCCAATTTATATCTACCAAGTGGCTTAGGCTGTCTAGTAGAGATTGTATGTAGGGTGAGAAGTGCTTGTAAGTGTAATTGTTGTGTTGGAGTGGCTTTGGATGTGTGTGTAGTCTGTGAACCAAGTGTAATCGGCTCGCACAAGCCAACTGGGTGCAAGCATACTTTAGTATGCGACACTGGTTCAACCACAGCACCCCTTTCTGTCCGCCAATGCAGTACGTGGCCAGAAGAACGCTCCCAAAGTTTATTACCCTCGCGGGGCGCGAACCCTCGTTCTTCAGTGTACGAAAACGCACACTTTACCACTGTACCACAGTGGCTCCTGATGATATATATATATATATATATATATATATATATATATATATATATATATATATATATATATATATATATATATATATATATATATATATATATATACATCTATTGCAAGACGCCTTAATCCCGGAAGGGGTGGCAACAAACAAATCGCCTCCATGTCGCCCTGTCCCTCGCCATTTTACTGCCCTGCTCTCAGCTCACACACTCGTCTCTCATATACCTCTCCATTCCATTCCTCCATCTCATCCTGGGCCTTCCCCTCCCTCTCCCCTCCCTCCACCTCGCTCACATACACTCTCCTCGTTAGCCTCCCACTCTCCATTCTCTTCATACGGCCAAACCACTTCAGTGTGTTTCTCCTAATGCTTCCTATCACATCCACATCCATTCCACAACGATCCATCTCTTCCTCATTTGTCAGTGTGTCTCTCTATGTGACTCCACATGCTTCTTTCAAATAACTAATTTCCACTGCTCCCACTCTTGACTTCTGTCCCTCCAACAAGGTCCAAGTATCACTTCCATACTTTAGAACTGGTATCACAGTACTGTCATTTAGTAACTTTTTCACTTCCATGCTCACTTCCCTGTTTGTTATCACTGTTATCAAGGAACCAGCAACCTTTCTGCCTTGTTGTACCCTTTCAAGCACTTCACTCTCTAAACTTCCATCCTTACTCATCGCACACACACACACACACACACACATATATATATATATATATATATATATATATATATATATATATATATATATATATATATATATATATATATATATATATATATATTTTTTTATGTATATATATATATTTTCCTTTTTATGTTTCCGACTCTGGGCATAGGCTTCAGAGCCTCTTCCAAAGTCCCAGTAGTCCTCCTTGGGGCCCAGTAGTCCTACACCTCCACATGGCACTACTTCGGCGCTAACACCAACCATTCATATTCAATACATGCTAGGCCTGTCTCATACAGGACTGGTGTACTGGTATTAGCGGTGGTACTTTTATGACATGTCGGCGGGTCATCTGGTAGATCAGAAAAATATGGTGTTTAAGAAATTCAAATCCTTAAACTGTTCCCTGCCCCAGCCGGGATTCGAACCGGGGTCCATTAGGACTGCCTACCGATTCTGCCACCGCCTCCCCCAACTCCTGGTATATATATATATATATATATATATATATCTTAGTCTAGTACTTCACATTCAGCACATTACAAGAGCTTGTTTTCTGCAGCCTTCGCATGTTATTTGACATTTGGAATATAATAATTATCCATATTGTTTATTGTCAGAGTTGGCTGAAAGCTACTCTGCCTCTTGTATATGCAGCTGGAGAACTCTTAAATTGTCTTGTAAGCCTGTCTTGCCCGCTGTCGACGATCTACAATCTATTAAATTTAACCCCTCCAGGTATTACCAAATGATCGAGTCTTGAATTTGGCATTTTTTTTGTTTTTAGTAGTGTGGCATGCTCTAAAGCTTATGTTACTTCACGTGTGAAAACATATGTCACAAGGGTTTGTGTTGTGTCTGGTATCACAACATATTATTACACACGTGGCATCAGCTTCATGGACTGCAACGTCCGTCAAAGAGCCAGGTGAACAACACACCGCTTAACGTGGTACACCACACAAGCACACGAGATTTATGGGGAGAGAGAGAGAGAGAGAGAGAGAGAGAGAGAGAGAGAGTATAATTTATTGATGAGGCGATCAAAAAAAATCCTCTCCTGAAAAGCATTTGATTCAACTCACTGTTTTGTCTGTGTTACATTGCCAGTAGAAACAAAATGAGTGTATTTCCAAATTAGAAATACGCTCGGCCACGTCTCACATCCTTTCACACCTGCCCATACTCCTTCACTCTATCCCCATCATCTGAAATCACACTCTTTTTATATAAACTTGGCCTAGATTTTTGTCTTTTTGAAGCTTCTTTCACGTAGCTCTGTTGCAGAAAAAGAGTACTACAGCTGTATGTCCTCTTCATAGAACTTCTTCATGACTAGCATCATATTCTAGCGTTAAACTTTTGTTATAACTCAACATTCAAGATGGAGAGATGGCAATTTCAGGCCAAGTTACAGAAAATCATAATATCAACATAATTTATGAATGGACTATGGTAACACTTGAAGTTAAATTGAGGGCGTATGAAAGGATCACGAAGGCAGAGTCAACCCTGTGGGTTATTTCTAATCTGAAATGAACTATAATTTTGTACTGGACTGATTGTAATATACTACACTGGGATATACAAAAGCGCTAATCTCATAACTTTAGCTTACCCATAATTTGTAGTCTCTCCATCTTGACAGCTGAGCTGTAACAATAGATTAACCTCAAAATATGATGCATGTCACGGAAAAGTGTCATGGAAAGGTTTACGTGAATTTTATTTTTTCCATTAACTTACGTGAAATAAGCTGAAAAGGGACGAAAATCTGTACCAACATTAAACGAAAAGAGCCAAGTGGTGACGATAGTGAAAGGCAAGATAGTAAATCAATAATATTAATAATCGATTGTGAAGACTGTAATGTGTGTGATATAAGGTCAAGAAACGAAGGACAGTATCTTGGAAAATGGTAGATCATTAAATTTTAGAGAACACACACACACACACACACACACACACACACACACACACACACACACACAGCATTAACCCATGATTCTCGACATTATGGCGTATTTCTATACTCTGTTCGTGCTACCGTTACACAATTTTCCTAACCTTAAGACTGATTTTAGTGGAGAAGGGGTTAATGAAGAATACCTGTGACTCCTTCAGTTCTACTACTTTGTCCATAGACGAATGAAATCACATGGTGTTGCAATAATAATATACTGAATGCACCATAAGAGACAAAAGGTTAACTTTACATTAATCTAACCAGAGGTCATATGGTTGTTAAGATTTGAGGCAGTTAAGAATTCCCCCACCAGTTAACACACACACACACACACACACAAAGAACTTATTAACAGGAATTCATATGAATGTTAATATATGAAAATGTTAAACATCGGCCTACCTGTTACATTAAGCATCATTCGCTTACTTTCGGTTCTGGGTCATGTCGACCAAACATGTTGGTGATGATTATTTCACCAATTTATTTCGCTGCTTATTGTTGCCTGTTCTCAATTGTGTGTGTGTGTGTGTGTGTGTGTGTGTGTGTGTGTGTGTGTCACTATCACAGATGCTGTCATGTCAGTGGATCTCTTTCATATGAACACAAAGACAAATCCTCACGCAGATAGCGTCAATCTTTTGTCATGATAAAATCAGGAATAACATTATGTGATGTGTGCATTCTCTCTCTCTCTCTCTCTCTCTCTCTCTCTCTCTTTCTTGGTCATGAGGAAACTGATCCAAATAACGTTTGTTGACAGAGATGAATAATAATAATAATAATAATAATAATAACAATAATAATAATAATAATAATAATAATAAATGATTTCACTTTTAAATTTACACGCGTATTCCATACACTGACAAAGTCAGTTTAAAAAAATCTCCATATCAGCGATATTTTTTTTTTCCCTTATAAAAATTGCTAAACCTTTTCAGGATAGTTAATGGCCAATTGTTGTCTTACTGGAATGTCGATCTGACCAGTAGCCTATGCAAACAGATTCATTCCTATCGGGGAGTGGTTTCAGTTTCGTTAGACTAAAAAATAAATAAATATAAGGCTATAATAATTCCGTGCAGCCAATTGCTTACATTCTTACCAGAAACTTTTGGTATTAATGACGAGTTTGTTATGTATTAGAGCTGATAGGAGTATTTTATGAGGGACAAGTGAACATCGACAACGGACGAAGTAGTCTACGCCCCCTGCAGGATGCATAACTTGAAAATATATGATAAAGTCTGGTCATTACTGTAGCCTGTTTCCTTCAGCCCTTAGGTGTATCTTACCCTTATATCTTGTTATGTCCAGACGGTGTTATTCGGGATTAGATATAACCTTCATTAACATCCCCATTATGTGAGATTTCACATAAATTTAATAAAATAGTTTGGAGGTCACAGGAATACAGCATGAAACACGTATACCATTGTGCAGTGTTTACCGAAGGACAAGTAACCTTGAAGTATGAACAACCATCAGTTCAAGTCCACACTGAATTATAGGGTCACTTTCTGAGTGGCTTTCGATATTTCGTAACAACTCTTACTGCTCCTACTGCTGCTCTTTACATGACAGTATTTTATTTTATAATGTCGTTGATAATGATGTCAATATTTTAAAAGCGTAAAATAATGTAATACTGAAGGAGAAGGTTAACGTGTATTATACCATATATATCTCCAAGGAAGAGGTGTTAGGAAAATTGTATCACCAAGAGTACGATTCTCAGCACTAGGCGTCTCTTGTCGTAGCTGAATTTCTAATGGACTTCACAGTGCCAGCTCAAAATTACAACATGGAGCAATGAAACACAAAAATCTTTCTCTACGATTACAGATCTCTCTCTTATCGTCTTGCTACTAACTGACAATTATATCCCGGTGACACTGAAGTACATGAGCCTGAGGTTATCAATGGACAGGTGATCTTACAGCAGAAACCAAAACCATTTCAAGTATACAGTAATTTATTAAAACGGCGTATTTCCTATTGCACCCACATTTGTAAGGAACACCGTAGTGTCAGCTCAGAACTGCCCGATAGAACATAGAATTCCATGACAATCAGACGATGGTATTTGGTACAGGAGTGTTCCGTCGAACTGAAAGGATTAATGAAGGCTTTATTTTAACCTACCTCGTTCAAAAGTCTCCAATGCCGAATAAATCGTTTGGAGATAGCAAGACAGAATATTAGTGTATAAAATATGTCATTGGAAAGAATTGTTCTGAAATGCACAGGTGAACTAACTACAAAAAACCTCATCAGTTGAAGTCCATATTGAATAACAAACGCCACATTCCTTCCGTCGCAGACATATTCGGAAGGGATTTCGTGGTACCACCAAAGATTGGCCAAGCAGAGCATGGAATATTAAAGGACAAGGAATTTATGGGCAGTCGTAAAAGACTAGAGCATGTGTTGTGCATAAGAACACAGGTTAAGACGATCAATTTCGGTAAAAGGGGGCAATTTGGACAAATAAAATAGGGTTAAACACGAAAAGACATTGCGCTTTTAAAATTCAATAAGGACATGTTGTGAGGGAGGACGGAGTGAGGGGAGAAAGGTTCAAGGGTGGTGGGACTGAGGGGGAGAATTGTGGTGAGGGTAGTAAAGGGCGAGGATGGTGCTGGAAGAGGGGATAAGGTTGGTGGGACACAGGGGGAGGATTGTGGTTAGGGTAGTAGGATGTGACGGTGATGTTGGGAGAGGGGGGGGGGGGAAGTGATAATGGTAGAGGTGATGATTATTGGGGAGAGGCGTGTGGGAGATGGTAGGGGTGGATGGTGAGTACTGGGGGTGCGGGGATTGAGGGCATAAAGGTGTGCGGAACAATAAATGTATGCCCTTCTCGACTTCCTGATGTTGTCTAATACTGGCCAGTAATGGTGATGACTGTAGGTTGCCGCAGCATAACCACAGCATGCAGGCATATGACAGACTCCGTGGCTACACACTTGGGACTATTGGTCTGTATTTTTGGTTTTTAGGGATGCTTCCTAACAATTCCTTCATTGATATTTATTTTTTAATATGACGGGTTAATATCCTTTTATATGTTACCTAAGCAGAGAGTATGGCCATAGTGCAGGGGATTATGTAACATAGAAAAGGACAATAATGTCCATTAAAAAAAAAAATGGTTAGGATGTTTAACCTACGAGAATACCTCCCGTTAACAGCTTGCGTGTATTCCGAAGCATTAAGCGGTGTGCAGCTCTTATAGCACTGGTATATGGCGTAGCGAGTTATCGTTCCATTGTGAAATGCAGTTTCAGTAGCAGGTAATTAAATAAAACAAAATAATATTCTAAGGAAGCTATGCCATGATTATCGTAATATGTGAGGGATCGAGTGCGCATTTAAAAGGGCCCAATGCGCCATAAACAAAAAACGCCAGAAATTGCCTTCAAACTTCGGCAGTATTTCGACAATAGAACCTCTGTTATTAATAGAGCTATAATATTAATTTTTTTTGGCAGAATTATGGTTCTAAGTATGACAGTGAACGTGACGATAAGTTTTTGGAAAAATGTTCGTAATATATATATATATATATATATATATATATATATATATATATATATATATATATATTACTGCAGAACTTTGGGTGCGGTTTCTAGAACATTATGAGCCCATATTTGTGGATGTTACACATATGAGAGGTAAATAAACATTATTGAATAAAAAAATTAATGCCTTATTGCTAAGTATTAGTTTTAAAAAAGGGGGAGGGGAGAGAAGAGGCCCAAAGCACCTTGGCAGCCATGTTTTCATTGGCTCACACACTCAACCAGCTGTTCCCGCCATCCTGAGACCAGTCATAAGAATTATGTTTCATTTTTTCTTCACAGTGAGTTTCCTTGACGAAGATTTCCTAACTTGCAGAATTAAGGTTGGATGTGATGGGGCAGGATAAGACCAGCTTACAGACGAAGGTTTGTTAATAGTAATGTCAAAACCTGACTGACATGGTGAGTCGCAGGTCTTGCCTCAAGCGCCTCTACTGCAGGCATTTCAGTAATATGGATATAAGAAAGTAACGTCGGCAAAGGGATTCCACACACACCACAAAACCAGTCAGGAGACAGGACGTGTGTGCTGGGCATTCCCCAGGTCCTGTCCTCCCCACTTACTGTTTTTTAATCAGCCCATACACCACTGACCGGGCTAATGTATGGCCCGGCCTGCACTATATGTGCAGGGAATCTTTCAACGAACGAACGAAAGGGATCCACCTACCGGGCTAATGTATGGCCCGGCCTCTGGGAAATCTTAAAACGAACGAAGGAAAGGGATCCACACACACACACACACACACCACGGAGCCAGTCGGGAGACAGGACGTGTGTGCTGGGCAGTCCCCAGGTCCTGTTCTCCCCACTTACTGTTTGTTAATCAGCCCATGCACCACTGACCGGGCTAATGTGTGGCCCGGCCTGCACTATATGTGCAGGGAATCTTTCAACAACACAACAACAAAGAGATCCAGGGAGTAAAAATTTGAGAGAGAGAGAGAGAGAGAGAGAGAGAGAGAGCTATGAAAAGTGAGGTTGGGAGGGGGGGGGAGTGATAGGCAAGGTGAGGTAGCACTGACGCAGAATGCGGTAGGATGAGAAGAGGGAAAGACATGGTCAGGCATGGTGAGTAGGATAGTACAGGGTGAGGAAAGATGAGGAAGGTATTGTGGGGCAGGGTGAAAGGGGTGAGGAGCACCAAATCACAACCAGTCACATATAACGACAATAAATAATTCACTTCACTGTAATTTGTAGAGATTACGATTAAATCCTTTATGTTATCATCCATTTTTATAAAGGCAAAAGTAAACTAGAGATAAAGTAGTAAATAATCTTACTAATTGTACACCATATTTACTTAATAAGAATGAGTCATACTGAAGATATAAATACATATGCGAGAACATTTTCATTAACCTTTATTGATATCAAGCGTAGCTTGATTCCTCAATTTTCAAGTCAGAGTTTGAACAAAATTACCCTTAACCCGCGCCGTCCCGAGGACGTACTTCCACGTCCTCACGTTTTGTCACAGCTAATCCCGAGGACGTACTTCAACGTCCTGCAATTGCAAGGTTCACAATTTCCACAATTTTCAATTTTCGCGAGTCATTTTTGGTACGTATACACGGGACACCTTCCTCAACAAGATGCCAGGCAGAGACAATGCCTTACCCAGCATGACCTCCTCCCCCCCCTGCATGCCCTTTTCTCAGCAATTCACCTGTTATCAGTGACCTGGCCAGTATAGCCATGTCATGCCACGGTACGAAATTCAGGGCCAGAGTGATTCCCCAATCAATGACAATGTGGAGGACAAACTTTACATAGCATTAGAGGAAGAAACAGTTAGAAATGATGATCAGGTAATGTGGCAAAAAAATGTCAGGTATTAGTGAGTGAAACAATGCTTATAATGCCTATATTACTGCTTGAAAACCAATATACTCTTGTATTACATATAAATTCGTAACAGTAAATAAATAAATACCGTTTATGAGTGGTGTGAAATAGTTATCCTCCCATAGAACTCGTTTTCTTTGGTGCCAGCCTGATAGAAAACCCAATAAGGTAAGGAGGCTCTCCTACCTGTAATGAGTATTTTAAACCTCAGGTGAGCGATTTCTCTATGAATTTTCGATGTTTCTCACCAAAAGCGAAAGTTTTAGCAAAAAAAAAAAAAAGGGTCGAAAAATGGTCGGGATTGGGGGGTACCAGTGGTCAAAAAGTGGTCGGGATGGGGCGGGTTAATAATAATAGGCAGTGAATCACGGTGAACAATTCTTTCATATGTTTGCAATTTTTCATCTTTACTGTGTGTGTGTGTGTGTGTATGTGTGTGTGTGTGTGTGTGTGTGTGTGTGTGTGTGTGTGTGTGTGTGTGTGTGTGTGTGTGTTTCTTACCCAACTAT
>NC_137003.1:35482866-35752866 GCF_032717465.1 Coenobita brevimanus | reverse complement strand
CTAGACAGGTCATTAAAAAACGGAGTGGCCTTTGGTCAATCCACGGTAAAACCCAAGAGATTAAGTCCCGATATAACGCTTGGTATTGCTTGTACACTTTTGCTCTTAATTTTGATCCATCTGTCTATGCATTTATTTGTCAAACCTTTATTGTGATAGCTAATAGGAAGTCAGTAACTCGAAAATAATCTGCTGAATCTATACATTAAAACAAATGACCAGTCGATGATCTCTGAGAGGCATTATATACACAATCAACCCCAGCCATCCTTCGGATCTGAACTCTTATGAATCAGTCACATAGGGCTGGAGTGCCTTAACCCACTAGATCATCATGCGCCGGCATATTTATCCTATACATGTTTACAATATGATATAATATATATTACCAATTAGGTACACGATCCCATCCATAGCTTTATTATGCTATTGCCACCAATCGTAGTGAATGGTGTCCTGGGTTATTATGTCAAAAATGTTTCCTTCATGATCCTGAGGTTTTGCGAAACATCCTTGCCAAAATAAGAAAATTATACTGACTCGGCAGCAGATCTCCTTTGCAAGTCCAATTCACGTTGTTGGTGCTAGCAGAATGGTGGTGAATGGAAAACTCTCTCTCTCTCTCTCTCTCTCTCTCTCTCTCTCTCTCTCTCTCTCTCTCTCTCTCACACGTATGCCACACTAAAAATATTGCAAAAATATATACAAACAATATTATTTCTTCTCATCCCTTCTTATTAATCTTTTTACTATGAAGGGTTTCTCCTAAGTCGTGAGAAATTGTTTGCCCAAAGCAGGAAAAAAAAAGAAGATAATTATGTCATCGAAATCAAGCATTACCTGCCCGGTATCTCAGGGACTCGATTCACTGCAGCCGATGTCTTTTCACCTAACTCAACTTTTGTACTTCCTCAGCATAAATAGTAAGTTATGCTTGCACGAATTCGTTGAGTCTCCTTCGTACCCTCCAGTTTTACTCAGCTGACCATCAACTGAGGTATCTGATGTCTGAGAAATGCGAAACTACATGTTATTTGGGGGGGAGAAGGGGGGAAGGGTAGCCTAATATTGAAAGAAAAAATGCTGTCGTCTCTTTCCCTTCCAGCTGAAGCCAACACAGAATAACCTACCATATAATTCCTCATTTCCCACTTGGTCAACTGCTATTAAGCAGGCACTCAGAAGGTGTCATAGCAAGAGATTCTCGGCCTGTCAATAAGGGTGGTGCAACGGATGTTAAATACAGCAGGTGAAGAGCACGTTCCTTCTGCGTTTTGTGTTAAACTGTGTGGTGGCGCACCTATACAGTCGTCAAAGCTTGTCAACTCTGCAATACATCCAATAAAGCAAACCTGCACGGTTGTGTGCTGGGGTGGGAGGGCACTTGTGTCCATTCACCAGCACCAAAAAAAAGTGTAGCAGACTTACCCAAGGTTGTACAGATGTGTGTGTTTGGGGAGGGGGGGGGGGCTTCTACACTGTAAACATTGTACCAGACCTTTTTCACCAGCTGCTGTACTTCTTGGTGACTGAGACTCTCATTCACGTTGCAGTTATGTTGGATCCACCTGGCTACCGGTCCATAAATCTCTACTTTATATTTGAGATAAAATGTTATTACGCTCACCGTCACAGTATGCTCACGTGTTCTTTTTAAGAGAAGGGAACATTTTCAAAATAGTCCATTTGTGTCGATATATTGTCCATTTCTATCTTATCACTTTCAGGTCCCTGAGATTCACCTCTTCTTGCATATATCGGATTACTAGCTGAAATAAATAATCGTTGTGCTTTCCAGTGAGGGTTAGCGGTATCAGTTTTAGCACTCGCAGGTTCTTCTTACTTCCCGCTGAATATACCGCAAGATAATTCTATTCCATCTATCTATCTATATACCTAGGCTGCTTCCCCCCTCCCCCCAAAAAAAAAAGTAGGATAGCCGGGACAGGCCAACACACTCGCAATTAACTCATCCACACATACACGTTAACTCGTATCTTAGATTATGAAAATTGCTGGTAAAAGTGAGGTGATATGTAAGGCCGTAGCTAACACTACCATGTCGAACACCATCTTCTCAGCTAAATAAAATGGTGTAAAAGTAGGAAATATAACTTTAAATTAAAAATAAAATACATCACAGAATTCAAGGGGTTAAGATCATCATGGCAGTGTTGATATTAGGCAGTAATGCAATGTTCGTGAGTATCATAATACAGAGCAGGGGATGCATTATTGCAGACGGGGTATGGTGAACTGCAGAAAACGGGCACATTCACTCTGCAGCCCTCCAAGTTGGCATCCTGACGAGCTTGGGGCCATGGTAAGAAGAACAACAACAAGAGTACGTTGCCCTTTTGCTAAAAATAAATGTCTCACCGAATATATGCAGGGAGGTAATGTTCTTTGATACCAGATTATTAAGCAATGTTAAATGATGAATTTCCATTTCGATGAAGACAGTTACAAATAAAAAGGATAAATCCCAGTATGAACAAATATAAATCTACGGAAATTCCATGACACTAGAAAAGGCCAGCAGCCAAAATGAAGACCTACCGGTAACCTACATTCATTGCGTTAAATATATGTTTAATACGTATGCGTATTTTGACGGTGATGGATTTTATTCTTACAAGAGTCATCAGTATTTCATTAGGATATCCAGGACTAAAGTACACAATCACATTTTGTTTGATGAATTCCCTGTCGTAACTTAGGTTTTTTACACGAAAAAAAGAGACATAAGATGGCATAAAAATCAACATGTGTAACACTGAAATAGTAAACATTTGATATGATGCTAACCAGCGAAGCTTTCACTCCTATCTTCTCGCAGTTATCTTACTTGGTGATGGTGAGCGCGTGAATTATTACCAACCTTAATATGAGCTGCTATGATATCTATGGCGGGTTCCAAACCTTCCCATTTTCATCGGCTTGAGGACTCAGGAAACGACCTCACATTACTTATTACTATTCGTACACCTTAAATTGGGTAGATTTTTTTTTTCTTTTAAGTTTTGCAGCTTACTTTTCGCAGTTCATAGGCAGAATAAGACAATGTTTCGGGTCTACTCCCATTCCATAGCACTTTTCCGTGACTGGTACCACCTTCTTGCTACATCTCAACTTTCCAGAGAAAGAAATGGTATTTTTAGGCCAAGCTGAAGTGAACAATAAAGCAATGCAATTTATTCTACTGAGTAAAGTTTTAGTTGCTAATCATATACATACATAGGCATGATGCTCCTCATCATGGCCACCATTGCACGATAAAGCGCTATCTTAACAGCCCTAAGGCCATTTAGTACTGGAAAATCCTGTCAATGAGAAGAAGTAGTTGATATAGGATGGTGAAGGACAAACAAGACATCTGCAGTGGACTGCACCGATGGGCACCCACTGAGCCCGGCAAAGGCTTTCCCATTTTATTCATGCCATCTCTTAGGATAGACTTTCTAAATGGATGCGTTTGGATACTGTCTTAATACACGTTTTTGCAAGGAAAAGCTGAAATTCGCCATCCTGACTGAAGCAGTGCTTACGGAACTGCCACCACTGAGTTAAATACTGGGGTAGTTCCTGCCAGTAAGAAACATTAACTGTAATTGAGGGAGAGAGGGACGACGAACTTTTACTACTGACAGTTCTTTTCGGTGTTTAGGCTGACAATGTTGCTTCTCAACAAAACTTAGTTTAACCCTCTTTGGGAATACTTACTTTCATCCGTGAGGGATGATATTATTTTCATCCAGTTTTAATTTCTTCTTATTTCAAGAACTTGTCGTAATTATGGTATTGCGTGAAACTATGGTCGTCGAGAAGAGACTGACTTTGGGGGGCTGCTAATTTTGGTACGGCTATTACACTTATGCTAATTACCTCACAGACTTCCCCCCCAGACGATCAGACAGCCCATATGCTTTTTAGTGGGTAGCATTCAGGCAAGCCAATCATCTTGCGACCTATCTGTCTATCTATCTATCTATTGCCAGGCGCCTCCCGTTAGGGGTGGCCACAAGCAAATCGACTCCATGTCTCCCTTTCCCCTGTCATTTCACTGCCCTCCCCCTTGACCCCCCCCCCTCATGTACCTCTCCACTCCATCCCTCCATCTCATCCTCGGCATACCACTTTCTCTTTCCCCCTCCACCTCACTCACATCCACTCTCATCGTTAGTCCCTCGCTCTCCATCCTCTCCACATGGCCAAACCACCTCAGCGTAATTCTCCTAACGCTTTCTATCACTTCTACATCCACACCACAACGCTCCTTCATTCCTTGTTTGTCAGTCTCTCTCTCTCTCCATGTAACTCCACACGCTCCTCTCAAGTAACTCATTCCCACCGCACTCAGTTTTGGCTTGTGTTCTTCCAACAAGGTCCAAGCTTCACATGCATACGTTAGGTATCACAATACTCTCACGCGGCGACTTTTCTACTTCCATGCTCACTTCCCTATTTCTTATCACTACTTTCAAAGAACCAGTAACCTTTCTCCCTTGTTGCACCCTTTCAAGCACCTCAATCTCCAAACTTCCGTCCTTACCTATCATACTACTCAAGTTGGCAAATGCACTCAAATTTCCCAATTCTCCATCATCCAACCTCTCTGTACATTCAATGAGTTGATTTCTCTTGAAGACCATAACTTTACTCTTCCCCTACATTAACCTTTAGATTCCGTTTCTTGCACACTTTCCCAAACTCATTCACCAAGCCTTGCAGCTCTCCTTCGTCTTCACTTAACAATACAATACCATCTGCAAACGACAGTAAAGGATGTTTCCAAACACTGATCTCTCTCATCAGGGCAGCTCCAACATCCACTGCCCTACCTTGTTGCTCATTTATAGCCCCGTCCATAAGCAGACTGAACAACCATGGAGACATGGCACATCCCTGTCTTAATCCAACGTTCAGAGAGAAAAAATCATTCAGTTCACTGTCCACACGCACTGCAGCTCTTCACGGCATTCAGCAACTTCTCATTTACTCCACATATTCTTCATATTTTCAACATTCCTTGTCTATCCCCTCTGTCATAAGCTTTCTCCTAATCCATGAAGGCCGCACCAACTTCTTTCCCTTCTCTAGAAACTTTTCCACTAAAGACCTAAGAATGAATATCTGATCTACACAACCTCTTCCCATCCTAAAACTTCCCTTTTCTTCTCTACATAATTCCTCCGTTATTTCCCTTACTCTGTCAATAAGTATCCTACCATATACTTTTCCTGTTACACTAAGCAGACAAATGCCCCTGTGATTACCACACACTCCTTTTTCCTCACTTCCTTTGTACAGGGGGCTAATTATACCTGACTTCCAATCCTCGGGGACTCTACCTTCCTCAAAGGCGAATCTCCACGTCTTCTCTATCCATTCTACTACTATCTCTCGCCCATGCTTCAACATTTTAATACACACTCCATCAAATCCTGGGGCTTTTCCAATCTTGACTTCCTTCATTGCATCCACTACTCTCATCCTACTGATCTCTTCCTCCCTTCTCACCACCGTCCTTCTTCCAGCAATTTCCCAGCCACTAACACTCGAATTTCTTTCATTGTCTATGTTTAACAGTTCCTTAGAGTGTTCTCTCCTGCTGCTCACTTTCTTTCCCTTCTCCACTATCAGTCTACCATTTTTATCTTACAGTCCCTTACTGCCATTTTATCTCTCTGTCTAACTGTCTTTACTTCTCTCCAGAACTTTTTCTTACATTGCTTCCAATTTACACTCAAATTCCTTCCAAATTCCTCAAGCACTCTCTTCTTACTCTCTCTTACTAATCTTTTCATCTCTCTCTTCCTCTCTACTATGACTCTTCCGACTCTCAACTTCCTTGATGCCTTTGCTTCCCATCCACTCACTAAATGCCTCCTTCTTTTGGTCCACAGCTTGTCTCACCCCTTCGTTCCACCATGCTGTTCCTTGTATCCCTTTTCGTCTTTTCTTCACTCCACCTCACACCACCTCACATGCTGCACAGATTTCTTCTGTGAATATCTTGCACCCACCTTCCACCAACATCCCCTCATTCACTCTAAATCATATTTGCCCAATCACTCATCCACTTCTCTCATATTCTTCCTTTTTTCCCTCCTCTTGCAACCTTTCTACCCTACTTGTATGGACTACTTCCTCCTGTCCTTCACTCTCTATTCCTCAACTGCACTTGAACACCACCACCAAGTGGTGTTCAGTAAGTCCACTCCTCCAACCTCTGTATGCTCTTGCATCCATTACATACTTTCTCTTTCTGTCATCCACACGCACATAATCAATGATTGTCTTCCGTTTATTCAGTTCACCACCCACCCTTCTCATCAATCGCCACGCATACTTGTGGATCATTTTGTCCCTAAAGAGGGCATTGACTATCACCAACCCACTCCCTACACAAATGTCCACTATAGCATTGCCATTCTCATCCAGTACTTCACGCACACCCCACTCGCTAACAACTCCATCCACTTTCGCATCCTCCACTTACCCATTCACATATCCAAGCAAAAACACTCTCTTATTCCTCTCAATCTTATCCACGCACGTTTCCACATTTGCCCGGAACTCTTCTTTCACTCTGTTTTCATGATCTTGCATTGGCTCATACACACAGACAATCGCTCACGATTGTATTCCCACATTCAATCTTACCCACACAATCCTGGAACCAACAGATCCATACCCTCTTATTTCCTCCTTCCATCTCTAGAGAAACAACAATACATACACCTTCTTTGCCCTCGTATTCTCACCTACTCCCTCCCATATATCCCATCAATATTCTCACTCTTTCTCACTCTCACATGGTAAGTTAGTCTCAGTTTATCCACATATGTCCACTTTTGCACCCTCAAGCACTTCGACGATCTCTCTAACTTTCTCCTCATCATTCGCACCACTTACATTCCATGTGGCAGCCCGTACCATGTCCTTTGTCCGGTCCTTCGTCCTCGCTTGTTGGTCCGTCCTGATCCGAGGTTTCTTGTTTGTTAAAAACTTTTCAGTAATTTTACCCCACAAATTACCATTCGCATATTTTGTCATGACTGACAGTTTATTTTTATTTATTTATTTTTTCATAAAATAAGTAGGCTATTCTACACTCAACTTTGTCCAGGGAGTTCTTCATACGAAGGCGTTCTCAAATTGCTCTATTAAATTACGCATATAATAGAAAATGATTGGATGGCTTCCACTGATTCGTACCCAAACGTTCCCTCCTTTTCATAAATCAAATTAGTTCCGTCACTCCAGCTTAAGTTTGAGCACGGTAAGAAAAATCCATCGTAGCTAAATTAGCTTTTTAGCCTGCGTAATTCTGGACTGAATACTGACTTCTTGAACACGATAACCTTTTTATTTCATTTATTAATTTTTTTTGCTACCGTAAGTTTTTTTTTTTTTTTTTTTAACTTCGGAGAAACTGTTTCTTGTGACAAGGTTATAAAGTCTCCATTCTCTTTCTAAACAGAAAAAAAAAAAAAAACGTCCTATGGCAGCAAGAATAACTCACAATTACGTTACTGGATTAAAGACATCGATTTTACTCCCTTTCGGTTTAATAAAATCATCTGATGTCATTATATTTATCATCCAAAGATAATTTTTATCTACTTATAGAACTGGAGGGGCTGGATCTGGCCTTCAGCATCCTTCATCTTCTCGACTGGTACTTTATATACTAAGTTATGAAGTTATTAGGTATTAGAGTGAGAAAAAAACAATACGTCTTTAGAGTATGGAAGTTAATAAGACGTGTTCCGGCTGGAGACGTAAATAATGGAGAATTTTCACACGATGGCTGACGGGTTTGCCCTGACTTGTACCCAGATGTATATTCTGTCGTTATTAAACAAATTATTTTCGTCACTTCACACTCACTCAGTACAGGACTCGAAAGTCCCGTCACAGCCTAAGCTCTGGAGACCGGGGATTTGTGTGTGTGTGTGTGTGTGTGTGTGTGTGTGTGTGTGTGTGTGTGTGTGTGTGTGTGTGTGTGTGGTGATAATATTAATGAGCTTAGGATAGGCCTTTTTAAGGGGCGTCAGTTCATATTTTTGGTTGAAAATGAAATTATGCATCAAGCTACATGAAACTTTACTGGATAATAACTATGATACCTACTTAAGAGTGTAGAAAGTTTCAGGGCGATATATGAAAAAATATATATATATAATTATATTCAGTAAAATCTTAATATATTTCACCTAACTTTCAGTGACTAATGCTCCTAAGTGAGTACACATAATAATCATTTTAAAAATATCAGTGATTAAAATAATCATTTACAAATAAAGCTCAGGGATTAGTTTTGCCAAATATAGCTATTATCCAGTAAAATTTCATGTAAATTGATGCATAGATTCATTTTCAACCGAAAAAATTAACTGAAGCCCCGTAATTGGATGGCTTAGATAAAACCTTAATTAACTCTTTCTACACGAGAGACCGCTTTCAAGTTTAGTTTTAAAAAATTGTCTGTTAACATCAAGAACAAGCTGAGTTAACGAAGCTGTCACCAGACTCCAATTGATTAATGATTTCACTTCGGGAGGTTTTCCATAAGTTGGATAAAATAGTCTGGAGGCAGCTGAAATAAACTCTTCAAATGTGTCGTTGTGTTAAAAAGGTTACTTTATGGTTTGCCAGTAGAGGGTCATTTCTACAATTCCAGGATCGAAGACTTACCCCATCAGTCAGAGGCGTTGATTTGTATAATAATTATTTTTACCTTATGATCATTTTACTCAGATTTAGAACTGCCTCTCGCATTCCAAGTGTTAAATAAGATAGCTTATAACCGATGTCACTATGAAGTATCTTTCCAAAGTTTCTTTTGAAGATTCCATTGAGTGTAGGGATGGTGTAATGTGGTGTGGTGTAGTGTGATGTGGTATAATGTGGTGTGTTATGGTGTGATGTGGTGTAGTGTGGTGTGATACGGTGTAATTACAATGCAGCAGAGCCTCTTGCATATAAGATAAATGGCGAAAATGTAATACAGGTGGAGAACTTTACCTACCTAGGAAGTGTGCTCACAGATAAACATAACATTGATACAGAAGTTCTTACACGAACCAACCACGCCTCAGCCTCTTTTGGGCACCTCAGATCCAGGGTCTTTGAATACACCAACTTGAGAATCAAGACGAAGGTATCAGCTTATACGACTGTATGCCTCTCCACCCGCTTATATGGTGATGAATCCTAGACTACTTACCAGCATCACATCAAACAGCTAGAGCCTTTTCACCCACATGGGAGGATAAAGTCCCTCACTGACAAATTCTTCAGCGGGCAAAGTCAACCACCACTGATACCATGCTGGCTTAAACAGCTTACATTGGTCCGACACTCGTTCCGCATGCTTGAGTACCGTCAACCCTCCCAGGCTCTGTAAAGCGAACTCCCTGCAGCCTGTCGCAACCCAGGGGAACAGAAGAAGAGACATAATGATCAAGTATGGCCAGCCCTGAAGAAATGCAGCATCATACCAAAGAATCTTGAAACCATTGCATCTGACAGAAAACAAAGACAAGTCCTCTGCAGCAAAGGAACCATTTATCATGAAGAAGCTCGGAACCTGGCCAGAGAAGAGAGCAGAGAACGGAGGCACAACCAAAACAAAGTTCTCCCGGCAAACCCTGACTTTATACATGCGAACTGTGTGGCATAGTTTGCCGATCCAGAATTGGCTTGCACAGTCAAACTTGTTGGCATTAAAATCTGAGAAACATACAATCTTAGTGTGTGTATATTGGCCGTCGTCTTCTGTAATTGAAGGACAACTTTATGTAGGTGTGATTACCTCCGACCTTCACCTCACCACACGTGCCTCGTCTTCGTCGTAGTTTTCGCTCCGGTTTGAGGCGATAAGTGCTGTGTTTCTGACTTAATACCAAAATGAATATAATTGCTTATTCAGGAAGGGATATTTATGTGAAGTTTTCGCTGCTCTGGTATCTACGATTCGATAATGGTTTTCCCTGTAGTTTGTCGTTAAATTCAACAGTTCTCAGTGGATGGGTAGAAAATTGGCTTAACTAAAAATATGGCAACGCTTTTTAAAGATAAATATAATTAAGCTTAGCCATATAAATGGTGAAACTTCTTGTTTTCGTCATTATTATTCTTTATATTATTATTACCGGTATTATTATTATTATTATTATTATTATTATTTGCGCTTTTTTTCTTCGATCTAGATATTATACATGAAGGTACCGTAGGGTATCCCAAATCTTCGTGCCAAATATGAATGACCTTGACCTATTTTTGGTCATATACTCCTGCTTATCTAAATATTGCATATTTCAAATTGAAATATCACAGAAACTGAGATACAGCTATTTGGCTGAGAATCATATAATAAAAATGTTTGCTTAATAATTTTGGCTCAACATTTTGCCATTTAGCCTAGTGGAAAGTACCGAATTCAAATCTGCTCAGTTTTTTCTTTGCGTCACGTTTTAGATAAAACCATAAAAACTTTAAAGCAGTAACTTTCCGAATAATATAGCTGTGGTCATTATTATGGCCTGAAAGGAATATGGTTAGTTATGCATACAGTTAGCCAGTTATTGAGATTAACGCAAAATTTACTCAAGCGTTCTTCAACACCTTTGTCTTTAGATCTTGTTGATGTAACACAAGAAGATACCTTAGGGTCGTCATATCCTGTTTATATATAAACATATCTTTTATACCATATGCCGAAGCTTTCTTATTGTGGCTACACATTAAAAATAGGTATATAAATATTATCTTTTAGTTTACAGTTACGTACCAAGAGTTTTAGAGAGAGAGAGAGAGAGAGAGAGAGAGAGAGAGAGAGAGAGAGAGAGAGAGAGAGAGAGAGAGAGAGAGAGAGAGAGAGATTTAACATTGTGGTTCAGTGATACCAGTGCCTGGCTCCTATATACTGTAGGCGTCCGGGGTTCGATTCCCGGCTAGAGCGTTAAAAACTTTCTACATTGTGTACATACGTGTAAGGATACTTGTCTACCGGGCAGATTACAAGACTTTGTCAACTTGAAAAATTTCCTTGGCTTGCCTTTGTTCTCTGATAAGGTTGCTGTTATGTGGCTGTGTTGGTCTTTTATTGGTAGTGGCACAAGTGATACGTATATTGTGGTGGTGGTGGTGGTGGTGGTGAAGATGGTAGTGGTGTATAAAACATATCCCGGGATATCTGTGAAAAACTTCTGGAGAGTATTCTTGGAGTAATTCTGAATATTGCAGTAAATGCTACAATAGCGAGGTCCAATTCTCATCCGTTACCAGGTACAGTTCTGATGACCTTACGGGTGATATGGCCTTACACACAATTAACCCATAAGGACATCAGCTGAGACTGGGGCACAGTAACCCGAGTGCTGAAGGATACCTCTAAACAATCAGGACTATAATGCCGTAATGTCATTGTCGTAGGGTCAATAGGCTGGCTAGAATATTGCAGGAAGAAGGAAACTGATTTTAACAGCAAGTGTTGCGGTGAACACATGGCAGTGGTCAAGTGAGCACTGGATATAAAGTTGCATATTACTATAGGGGAGGAATTATTTTACTGAATACCCAGTAAAGAGAACCCTTATACACAGATATAAACTTTCTCGAGTTAGTTGCAATAAAATACTGGAATTATCCCAACTATGGGAATGTTAATAATGTCAGTATCAACACTCTCAGGTTCCAGTACTCAGTCAGCTTAATAACATCATTTGGTGTTAACTGGAATAGAATGTAAGAGTCTCCCATCTGTGAGAATGTAACCTCCTCCAGTACGATAATGACATTCTTATTTCCATACCGCCAGTCGTAAACAATTTCTTTTAGCTAGTACTTTGGAGGAAACACTCGCAATGAAGCGGACAAGAGATCTTCGCGTAATTAAAGTGAAATTATAGATAGCATAACCTACTACCCATGAAAATATTTCCTCGAGCCAAGTGTTTACCCGGCAAACTTGACGTAAAATATGTATTATGATTAATACAGGTGCGAGTAAGGGGATGGGTCTGTTATGATGTGGCAGGGGTAAACCAGTTCTGCTGTCGGGCCCTGCTGCGGATGTCACTGATTGCATTGCGCAGTTGACCCTTGTGCGGTGTGGTGCGGTGAGGATCTGTCCGTTCTCCCCTTTGGGGCTAAGATGCGAATGAATGTGTTTGAATGGATGAGTAAATGGGGAGTGTGTCGTCCTGTCTCGGCTACCTCCCTTTCCTTGGGGGAAGCAGCCTAGGTATATAGATAGATAGATGATTAATGAAAGTGAACAACATGTAATATTACCGGCCAAAGAGGAAATTATACCCTGAAGGAAAAGTGTTCACCTAAAAGATAAAATATATAACATGGTGATTTAAAATTTTGATTGCGAAAGATACAACGCGTGTATGATGACGCATGTTGTCCACTCTTTTAGATTGCATACGTGGCTTTTTTGTTATATGTTAATGCAGATAATGAAGGAACTGAGAGGATTCATGGAGGCCATGGGCTTGGAAATGTAAATACAGAGGGTGAACGGATACTGGATCTGGCCATTTCCTCTGACCTGGCAATTGCTAATACTTCCTTCTGCAAGAGGGAAGAGCATATCATCACGTATAAGAGTGGAGGAAATTCTACCCAGATAGACTACCTTATGTACAGAAGATCAAATTTGGTAGAGATAAAAGACTGTAAATTTATACCAGGTGATCACGTAGCACCACAACACCGGCTGCTAGTGATGGATGTGTGGCTAGAAAGACCGAGAAAAGGATGGAGGAGGTATGAGAAGAGGATTCGATGGACGGCACTGAAGGAGGAAACGAAGAGACAAGAGCTGAAGACTAAGGTACCGGATAGGGTGAACGTGAAAATAGAGGGAGTTCAAGACTGGTAGAAGGAGAATGCAGAAACCGTGAGAGGAGTGGCCAGAGAAGTACTTGGAGAAACATCGGGAAAGCGACGTACAACTAGAGAAGAATGGTGGTGGAGAGAAGACGTTAAGAATGCACTAAAAAGGAAAAAGGGAACAAAGAAGCAGTGGGAGCAAAGCAGATCGTGGTAGGACAAGATGGTGTAGAGAAGTGGAAAGAAGTTAGCACGGAAAGCAGTGGCAGTGGCTAAGGCTGAGGCTTGTCGTGATATGTATGAGAAGCTGGAAACACCTGAAGGAGAGAAGAAAATATACAGGATAGCAAGGATTAGGAACAAGTCTACTGAGGATGTAAATCATGTGAAGCAGATGAAGGATGTAAACGGTGTGTTGCAAATCGATGAGATGAAGATACAAGAGAGATGGAAGAAGGGCCTATTAAATGAGGAGAACCCACGGGATCATCAGGATGAAGGAATACCATACCTAGGTCTTACGAGATGTGTAGAGAGAGCAGAAGTGGTGAGAGCACTTAAAAGAATGAAAAACAACAAGGCAATTGGACCAGATGAGATCCCGGTGGAGGCATGGAGGGCCCTGGGAGAAGCGGGAGTGGATTTGTTGTGGAATTTAATGTGCAGGATAGAGGAGCAGGAAGAGATACCAGATGAGTGGAAGGAGGTATCATCTTCAAGGAGAAAGGAGATGTACAAGAGTGTGGGAATTATCGACTGCTGTCACACACAATGAAGGTTTGGGAAAGGATTCTGGATGAGAGACTGAGGCTGGAGATCGAGGTGGCCAGAGGTCATTTTGGTTTTATGCTGGGAAGAGGAACAACAAACCCAATATTCATACTGAGACAATTGGCAGAAAAGTAGAGAGAATAACAGAGAGAACTACATATGGTATTTATAGATCTAGAGAAGGCCTATGATAGAATACCGAGACAGTAGTTGTGGAGGTGATTGAGAGAGAGAAAAAAGTACTGGAAAAATATGTAAGACTGGTAAGGGAAATGTACAGGAATGTTAGGACGCGAGTGAGGAGTCGAGCAGGCATGACGGACAGTTTTGGAGTGGAGGTGGGGCTGCATCAGGGCTCTGCGCTGCGCCCCTTCCTTTTTAACATCGTATTCGACGTGTTGACAGAGGATGTAAGAATGGGGACACCGTGGGACATGATGTATGTCGATGATGTGGTTTTGGTGAATGAGTCAAAAGAAGGGATCGAGCACAGACTGAATGAATGGAGATTAGCACTGGAGAGTAGAGGAATGAAAATAAGTAGAACAAAGACAGAATATATGATGTGTACAGAGCAGGTGCACGATAGACGTGAAAGTATTAGGCTGGATGGTGTGCAGCTGAAGAGGGTGGATGCATTTAAATACCTGGGATCCACCTTATCAGCAGACGGTAGTGAAGATAAGGAAATAATCGGAAGAATCCAAGCAGGATTGAGAAGTTGGAGAGACGTATCAGGAGTATTGTGCGACAGGAGAATGCCAGTGAAATTAAAGGGAAGGTGTACAAAACTATGGTAAGACCAGCAATGATGTACGGAGTGGAGGCACTACCTGTGAAGAAAGTAAACGAGAGGAGGATGGAAGTAGCGGAAATGAGGATGTTGCGATGGATGTGTGGCGTGACAAGGGAGGACAGAATCAGCAATGCAAAGATCAGAGGAACAGTGAAGGTGGTGGAGGTTTCGAAGAAGACACAAGAGGCAAGACTTAGATGGTACGGGCATGTCATGAGAAGCGATTGGCAAAGTGACGAGAGGAGAGCACTGGATATGGAGTACAGGGAAGGAGAAGGAAAGGAAGACCCAAGATAAGGTGGAAAGATTGCATAGTGGCGGATATGAAAGAGAAGGGTGTGGATACCAACATGGCAGGCGATAGACTCTAGAGTCAGATGGAAGAGGCTCATCAAAAACAGCGACCGCATATGAAGATGGGTAACTGAAGCTGACGAAGAAGAAGAATTAATGCAGTCTCCGAACAGGTTTAATTACCTTTGTAATGATGTTTGAACTGCTTTTACTGACCACATTCAGTAAAACGGAGGGTCTGCGAAGTTGAACGAATTAGTCTGGCATTAGTCACACACACACACACACACACACACACACACACACACACACACACACACACACACACACACACACACACACACACACACACACACGTCACAAAGGAAAAGGTATGTTGCGTGAAAAAACTTTATGAAGAAAAATGCCATTAGTTAACTATTTGTATGCTGTTTTTTTTTTCTTCCTGTATCCAGACGATTTCATTCAGCTAAAATATATATATATATATATATATTGTTCTGAAGGACATGAAAAAAATGTATCGAACGGATCCAGTAAAACAAAATCTCTCCTAAGCTGAATAAAATCTTTTGAAGACAGCAAAAATGAATATCAATGAGGTCATCGGGCTGAAAGGACTAGTCAACAGTCAAAGAGGATATGATATGTTGAGTGAAGAGTCACTGCGAAGTAATACAACTAATTCATATCATATGTATGATAACGTATTGTGTCGCTTCAGTTTTAGTACGTCATTTATCTGTGTTTTATAATTTGGCTATGTCCAGACGATTTTGTTAAACTTTGGAATAAATTTTTGAGCTGAAGAGCTGTTGTTTGCAGATGAGACTGTGTTGTTGAGTGAAGACGATGGGGAGCTGCAAGGCTTGGTGGACGAGTTTGGGAAAGTGTGTAAGAAACGGAAATTAAAGGTGAATGTAGGGAAGAGTAAAGTGATGGTCTTTGAGAGAGGTGAAGTCAGTGAATGTACAGCGAGGTTGGATGGTGAAGAATTGGAAAATGTGAGTACGTTTAAGTACTTGGGTAGTGTGATGAGTAAGGATGGAGGTTTGGAGGGTGAAGTGCTTGAAAGGGTACAGCTGGGAAGAAAGGTTGCTGGTTCTTTGAAAACAATGTTAAGAAACAGGAAAGTGAGCATGGAAGTGAAAAAGTTACTACATGACAGTATTGTGATACCAACTCTAACGTATGGAAGTGAAGCTTGGACGTTGTTGGAAGGACACAAGTCAAGAGTGAGAGCAGTGGAAATGAGTTATTTAAGAGGAGCCTGTGGAGTCACATGGAGAGACAGGCTGACGAATGAGGATATAAAGGAGCGTTGTGGTGTGGCTGTGGATGTGATAGGAAGCGTTATGAGGAACACACTGAGGTGGTTTGGCCATGTGGAGAGGATGGAGGGTGAAAGACTGACGAAGAGAGTGTATGTGAGTGAGGTGGAGGGAGGAAGAGGGAGGGGGAGGCCGAGGATGAGATGGAGGGATGGGGTGAAAAGGTATATGAGAGAGGGGTGTGTGAGTTGGGAGCAGGGCAGTGAAATGGCGGGGGACAGGACGACGTGGAGGCGATTTGTTTGTGGCCACCCCAAACGGGATTGAGGAGTCTGGCAATAGATACATAGATAGATAGACGATAGTCACACCACTAAATATATTTGTAAGTACTGATTGCGTGTAACCAGTCACTACAACTTCCATCATTAAAAGCCAGTTATGTGTTAGTGCCATAACTAGTACTGGCAAACCTTTTGACTGCCACTTACGAAGAACTGAAAAATAAGGCTCATCAATTTCATGAGACCAAACCTTTACTTCTGAAGTAGCTCGAGCAACCCAACTCTGTGAAGTGACAAAAATGAAAAGTCAGTATTTAGCTCCAACTGTTCATATTACCAACATATGTATACTTACTGGCAAACTGTATTGACTTTTCTATACTGCATTACTGGGAGTAAATTGATTTTTTTTTCTAGGACGTACCGGCACAACTAATGGAAAAACCACTAATATATATATATATATATATATATATATATATATATACACTGTATATGGCTAGTGAGGGAGTGATCGCCCTCTACCTACACAGATCAAAAGCCCTCGGGAGCAGGGGGGTGGTTGCTTTCTCAGGCAGAGGAACTCCTTGAGAGTGAAATGGCTGGGAAGCATGCCGGCACGTGACTGGCTACGGCATAGCTGGGTCTTTTGGGTGTGGGCAATCAGGCAAGTTAGCTGCCTACTGCGACTGCAACACAATGGCGAGGTGTTCAGGAAGTTAGCCAAAGAAACCTTGATGGACTCTGAAAGAACAATAATGGCCCCCAGTCCCGTGCAGCCCTTAAATGGGCAGGGGGTGCTAAGAATCTCACGGTTGCCTCAATTACAATCTAATTCCTTTGTTAATGCAAAAAATACAATTAAAATTGGTAACTGGAATGTGAGAACGCTAAATCATGACGGTAAAATCGATGAGTTAGTGAAGGTTTTCAAAATTACGGACTTGATATTTGTGCTCTGACAGAAACTAGATTAACTGGAGTCGATAAGTTGGATTTGGAGGATGGTATACGTTTATTGATATCTGGCCGACAGGACGGAATGCATTATCAGGGAGTAGGATTGTCGCTGGGTTGTAAGGCAAATAAGGCTTTATGTGAGTGGGATCCTATAGATGAGCGATTGTTATACGCACGGTTTAAATCAAATCATGGCAACATCAGTCTGTTTGTGTGTTATGCACCTACTAATGATGCACTCGATGAAAGGAAAGACACATTTTATGAAAAGTTGCAAGAAGGAGTAGGAAGGGTACCTAGACATGATGTTTTGATCTGCGTTGGAGACTTTAATGCAGTAATGGGCTGTTCAAATGAGGGATTTGAGGCATGTATGGGCAAGATGGGAGTTGGTAGTAGGATGAGTGAAAACGGAGTGAGGTTTGGAAGCTTCTGTCTAGCAAATGACTTAGTCATCGGGGGCACACTCTTTCAGCATTGCAATATACACAAGACAACTTGGGTGTCGCCGTGTGGAAAATATAAAAATCAGATTGATCACATCGCTATCAGTAGGAGGCATAGAAGTTCTCTGCTAGATGTTCATGTTAAACGGGGAGCGGATATTGGTAGTGACCATCAACTCAGCATTGCAAAATAAGGTTTAAACTTAAAAATCAGAAGAAGGAAAAATCTGGTGTTGGTAGATACGATATTGTTAAGCTTAGAAGGGAAGGAGAAGAAAAGGAGGAATTCAGATTAGAATGCAGAAATAGGTTTTTGGTGTTGGAAACGTTGGAAGAGGGGGAGAGAAATGTAGATGAGATGTGGGAGGATGTGAACAAAGTTTTGCATGAGACTGCTGAATGTACGATTGGAAGGAGACATAGATTCAGGAGAAAGAAATGGATATCAGATGAAATGTGGGATATGATAAAAAAGAGAGGTGAGGCTAAATTGAGGAGTGAGATGCAATGCGTTGATGAACGAGAGATTGAATTAGCAAGAGCTGCGTACTGGAGTTTGAATTCAGAAGTAAGAAGGTTAGCTAGGAGAGATAAAAGAAGATGTGTGGATGAAAAGGTTGCAGAGACTGAAATCTTAATAAACAAAAATGATGGACAGAGTCAAAGAATAGCATATGAATCGATTAGAGAACTGAGTGGTAATGCAGGTAAACGCAAGGAAATACCAGTTAGAGACAGGGAAGGAAATTTATTGACCAAAGATGGAGATATTAAAAATAGATGGAAAGAGCATTTCTTAATAGACCAATACCACCAGAAGAGGATATACCGTCTGCTCAGGAAGATTTAAATATAGAAACAGGAGAGTTGAGGCTTGCAGAAGTGGAGAAAGCAGTAAAACAGTTAAAGAATAATAAGGCACCAGGGGAGGATGGTTTATTTCCGGAAATGTTTAAAGTGGAGGGGGATAGATTAATAATGATCTTGACCAAGCTATTCAATAAGATATGGGTGACGGGGTTACTACCATCAGTTTGGAAGAGTGGTGTAATTGTTAAAGTTCCGAAGAAGGGAGACCTGAGTGAATGTGGTAATTGGAGGGGAATCTCTTTGTCACCGATAGCTTTGAAAGTTTTCAGTAGAGTGTTGTTAAATAGGTTGGAGCCGGTGGTTGAGGGTATTCTGAGGGATGAACAGGCTGGTTTTAGAAAGGGACGTGGTTGCAATGATCAGATCTTTATAGTTAGGCATTTGATGCAGCAAGTTAATGAAATGAGAGTACCGTTAAGTCTTTGTTTTGTTGATTTTGAAAAGGCTTTTGATAGTGTTTCGAGAGAGACTATGGGGAAGATCATGAGACATTATGGAATACCAGAGGAGTTTGTAAGGGTCATTATGAACATGCATGAGGACACATTTTGTAAAGTGATGGTTGATGGTTGTCTGAGTGATTTGTTTGAAGTCAAGTCCGGAGTAATTCAAGGTGGTGTTCTATCGCCTTTACTATTTATATTGGTCATTGATTACATTATGAAACGCGTTGGAACAGAAACCGGTGCAGATATACTTTGGGGAGAGAACAGGAAACTTTTGGATTTAGATTATGCAGATGATATAGTTTTGATTTGTGATGGGCCAGAAGAGATGCAGAGAGTGTTGGACTGTTTGGTGAGTGAAGGTCGCAAGGTGGGTTTGGTTATTAATTGTGGAAAAACTGAAATAATCAATATGAATATGGAAAATGCGCAGGAATGTGTAATTGGAGGTATGGTTGTAAAGCAAGTTGATAGGTTTAAATATTTAGGTACTTATTTAGCCAAGGATGGTTCTTTGAACTTTGAATTCGAGGAAAGGTTAAAGAAGGCTAATAAGGCAATGGGAATGCTTAAAAATATTTGGAATAATAACAATTTTTCTGTGCATACAAAATCAAACTTTATAAGGTAATGGTTAGGAGTATCTTAATTTATGGACACGAGTCTTGGTACAGCACAGTGACTATGGAAAATAAATTCTTGGTGTTTGAAAACAAAGCACTTAGAAGAATATTAGGAGTTAAGTGGTGGGAAAGGATACCAAATAGTAGAATTAGAGAAATAACAGGAGTGCAGCCGGTCGATGAATATGTTAGGTTCTCACGATGGAAGTGGCTAGGACATGTGTATAGGAGACAGGGAATAGTACGAGGTACACCAGGGTGGGTGGCACTTGGTAGGAGAGGTAGAGGAAGGCCAAAAGAGACGTGGGTGAGGACAATGAGACGGGAAGCTGGAGATGAGTGTTGGGGAGATCTTGAGGAGTTAGCACAAGATAGGATGTGGTGGTGTGAGTTCATCGAGGCCCTATGCATCCCCGAGGGTGCCACAGGAAATGATTGATTGATTGATTGATTATATATATATATATAATTCGTGCTGACTCCATTGATATTATTTAAGTTCAGAAGCAGTTTTAATGTAATTGTTACTGAGGATAATATATAAAGCGTCCAGTTTGAAAATTCCTTTCTGTTCTCGTAAGCTGAAGAAACTCTCTCTTTCTCTCTCTCTCTTTGGTTCTTCTGTCAGTTATTCATTTTTCCTCCCTTGGCCTTCATCACGCATTTCTTCTGTCTTTTATCGCAAGTGCGAGTTATTTATGGCACGACACTCGGCAATTTCCTTCTCTATGTTGCAGATATTTCGCATTTTCTTTGTCAGCATTTTCCCTTTGAAAGCATTTTCTCTGCTTTCCTAGCATTTTCCCTCTCTCAGCGTTCTCCCTCAATTTCTCGTCATTTTCTCTCTCAGCAGTTTTTCTCTCTCTTACTCAGCACACTCTCTTTCCCTTTCCCAGTATGTCTCCTTTTTTTTTTTTTTTTTTTTTTTTTACCAATTTTCTCTTCCAATTAAAATATTTTCTCTTCCAAAGTATCAGTTGTTTCTTAGGATATTGTTGAAGTTGAGAGGCTTATGAACTCTAGCCTATGCAACATTCTAGGAGAGAAGATTGGTCGCTGTGTTAGTATCCATTTGTTTCAGGACATCAAGGACGTACAGTGTTCTCTGAAATAATCCCACTCCTGCCTTTCTTCCTTCCAGTTTTACACACACACACACACACACACACACACACACACACACACACACACACACCTTCAATGCTAGATCTCATATTTACTAGGCAAGAAAATGATATTGACAGTTTAATATATCACCCTCCACTCGGCAAAAGCGACCATGCAATACTAAATTGCAACTTCAGGATAGCATATGACATAGTTAACAGCAATGAAAGTTACAAAAGAGCCTAAACTATAAAAAAGGAAATTATCATGACCTAAAGAAGTATTTCTTAGAAGTTGATTGGGAAAATGAGCTTAGAGGACAAGATTTAAATGCTGTATATAAAAAATTCTGTGAATTTTATTAACTAGGAGTCCAAAAGTACATCCTACAGCACAAAGAAGCTGATAAGAAAATACAGAAATGGTTCAATACAGAATGTAAAAATTAAAAAAAAAGAAGAGATTTGTTGTGGAATAGATACAGAAGACACGATAGTGAAAGGGCATATAATAATTACAAACAGGCAAGAAACGATTATACAAGAATAAGGAGAGAAGCCCAAAAACAGTTTGATGAGGATATCATAAATAAAAGTAGTGATCAACCGAAGCTATTTTACAGCTACATCAGAAGCAAAACCAAAGTAAAAGATATAATACAATCCATTACGGACGAGGGAATCACTTATACACAAGAGAAAGATACTTGTGAAGCACTAAATAAGAATTTCCAATCAGTTTTTACCGAAGAAAAAAACTTTGAGAGGGACTATGTGGAACATGCATGCCCACACATACTTCCAGATATATAAATATAAGAAAAAGTAATACAGGAGGAGTTAAGTAAATTAGACCGAGGAAAAGCAAATGGTCCTGATGAAATTTCATGTTGGGTGCTACGAGAATGTGCAAAGGAGTTAAGTAAACCATTATTTTTAATTTTTAAGAAATCCTTGAGTCAAGGTAAACTACCTGATATTTGGAAGAAAGCAAATATAGTCCCCTTATTCAAGAAAGGGAATACACAAAATCCAGTCAGCTACCGACCAGTATCACTGACCGGTGTTGTAAGCAAGGTATTAGAAAAGCTTTTAAGAAAAGCTTGGGTAAATCATCTAGAAGAACACAATATGATAACAGAAAGACAGTTTGGTTTCAGAAAAGGAAAATCATGTATTACTAATCTGTTGAGCTACTATGACAGAGTAGCAGACACATTACAGGAAAGAGAAGGATGGGTAGACAGCATCTATTTAGATTTCAAGAAAGCATTTGCCACAGTACCACACCAAAGACTTTTATAGAAACTGTACCATCAAGGAGGAATTCGAGGCAAACTGTTTTGTTGGATGCAAGATTTTCTCATAAAAAGAGAAATGAGAACAGTAGGCTACTAAGGGGAAACTACTCATCATGGAAAGAAGTGACTAGTGGAGTACCACAGGGCTCAGTGCTGGCACCAATCATATTTTTTGTGTATATAAATGATATAGACAGTAACACTGGAAATGAAAGCTATTTAAATATGTTTGCAGATGATGTAAAAATACAAAGGAGAATTACCAACACAGACTCTTGTAAAGAGCTACAAGAAAAATTAAATAAACTTCATGAATGGAGTAATACATGGCAAATGGAATTCAATGTGGACAAGTGTCATGTAATCAAGTTTGGTAAAAGTGGAAAAATACTTGATTGGGATTATACGTTAGGAAATAAAACCCTACACACATCAGAAAGAGAGAAGGACCTAGGTGTGATTATCAGTAACAGACTATCTCCGGCTGACCACATCAGCGAGAAGGTACGGAAGATGTATATACTGCTTGCAAATATGAGAATAGCATTCACATACATAAATGAAGACATGCTAAGAAGGATAATAACATCATTCATTAGACCAACCCTGGAGTATGCATCAATAGTCTGGAGTCCTCATCTCAGAAAACACATAAACAAGATTGAAAAAGTTCAAAGGGCCGCTACAAGATGGATACCAAGCTTAAGGGATCTAAGCTACGAAGAAAGACTAAATAAACTAAATCTACCAACATTACAGGAAAGAAGGAAAAGAGGTGAAATGATAATGCTATACAAATGAATATCAGGGAAGGAGAAAGTAGACGTAAATGATTACTTAACATATGGGGAAGCATCAGCAAGAGGACACTGCAAAAAACTGCATAAGATGAGAGGTGATAAAGACGTGAGGAAATTCAGTTTTTCAAACAAAGCAATTGATCAGTGGAATGCACTACCGAATGAAATAGTGTGTGCCAAAACAATTCACAAATTTAAGGATATGTACGATAAATATGGTTTAAGACACGGGACAGTACGAGCTTGACTCATTCCTGTAAAGATACAATTAGGTAAGTACAATTAGGTAAGGTAAGTACACACACACACACACACACACACACACACACACACACACACACACACACACACACACTGTACATTAGTTTAAACTTTTTTACAGCCTTATGTTCCTTTACCTGAGGTCGATGAACTTTTGCTTAAAAACAAAGAAAAAGTGCTTATTCCTCTCAGTTAAAAAAAAAAAAGGTCATCCCCAAATAAAATAAAAAAAACAGATTTTGCAAGTGTACTGTATATTTACATGTTCATTAATAATAATAATAATAATAATAATAATAATAAAATAGCTTATACAAGTGCATTAATACTTATAATCACTGTTTATTACCTAGAATAAATCTAATTTGCAGTTTGGCTTTATTTCTGCAGGGAGCATAAAGTTCCTGCATCACTTTAATTGCACGTTCTGCACACTGATTACTTCTTGGTATCTTCAGTAAGGACGGGTCCAGCTTCCAGTGATTCTGCAATGAGTTTAATGCTTTTTTGTAAGGTTTCAATATTTCTGACAAGTTCTTGAAGTCATTTTCATTGTACATCTGATCACGGCTGGATTAAGCATGTGGGAGGCCCGGGGCCCACCTGGAAGGGAGGCCCCCTTTCCAACTTCCCCAATGGCATACACCACAGACTGGTAACCTAAATCCTAATATATAAATAGGACACTTTTAGTTAGGAAATACTGAACGGGGACTATTCATCTAATGCTGTAATATGTAATGCATAAACACGAAATGAAATGAACACAAGTTGCTCTGGTGGGAGGCCCCCTCTTGGTGGGTGGCCCAGGGCCCGGGCCCCTTGGCCCCCCCCCCTTAATCCGGCGGTGCATCTGATTAGTAAACCAGTACTCTGCCCATTCGTACGAAATGAGTCTGCGTATCTTCTTAAAAGGCTTCCTTCTTGTGGGTATAAGAATGAATGCAAGGGCAGCAAGAATTGCTCTTAAATTCCACCTCACATTACTGATATTAGGAGTTTTGTGAATGTTAATTAAAGAAAATGCCAATTTCCTTCAAAGAATCTAAATACTCGTGTTAAATTATACAAAAACTTCATGTCATCTCTCCATCCTGACTTATCGAGGATCTTTTCTGTTCCATTAACACTCTGTGATTGTCGTTTTTCATAATTCTTTATTAGTTGAGACACAAATGGATATTCGATGTTTGGAGAATTGGTGTTAGCGCCAAGTTCTTCGTCCATCACCAATCGAAGAATCCTGTCCAGAATGTGGTGCTGACATCCGATAAATTGTGGTTTGTTGAAACTTTTATCCGAGAACATTTGTCGTAACCTGACAACAACTCCATTCTTTTTCCCAGTGTTAGTGCTAGTTGTATCAGCAATGATCATTTTTATTGCATGACATAAGTTGCATTCATCAGTAACTTTTGCAATTCCTTCAGCAATAATCTCAGCCTTGCCATTTTCCAAATGCAGTGCATCCAATTATATTTCGTTTTTTTTTCATTTTTAAGTAGTTTTACCTGGTACTCATCTTCATCAATCCGCTTTCCCTCGAAATGTCAAGACCATGTTTCCAGATGTAACTTATCAATCATTTCCTCCTTCACTGTAGCAGCCTCTTTGTATATTGACTTCTAAATTGCTTGAGGGCAGTGGTGGGAAGCAGGGAGGTAAGCGTGGGAGTGAAAGGGTTGCTACGTGACAATGTTGTCATGCCACCTCTGGCGTGGGGAGTTGGAGCTTGCACGTTGTTGGAGGGACACAAGTCAAGAGTGAGAGCGGTGGAAATGAGTTATTTGAGGGAAGCCTGTGGAGTCACATGGAGACAGACTGACAAATGAGGATGTGAAGGAGCGTTGTGGCGTGGATGTGGATGTGATAGGAAGCATTAGGAGAAACACACTGAGGTAGTTTGGCCTTGTGGAGAGGATGGAGAGTGAGAGACTGACGAGGAGAGTGTACTTGAGTGAGGTGGAGGGAGAGAGAGGGAGGGGAAAACCAAGGATGAGATGGAGGGATTGAATGGAGAGATATATGAGAGAGGGGTGTGTGAATTGGGGGCAGGGCAGTCAAATGGCGAGGGACAGGGTGACGTGGATGCGATTTGTTTGTGGTCACCCCCTATAAGGGATAAAGGTGTCTGGCAATAGACAGATAGATAGATAATTGTTACTTGACTTGGAGCTTGAATGTCAGTACCATCATGTGACAATTGTTTGGATACTTTAGCAGCTTTATTTATCGATACTCAGCGGATGTCACCAAGTTAGTTGCAACTTTACTTCTGTTGTGTTTTCTTACTGGTGGATGATTAGTCTCATCTTCCTCCTTATATTCGCTGTCATCAGATTCAGTGCAACTATCACTAGATGAAAGATCGTAAGATGTTGATGGTAATATAGGTGCATCAGGCAGTTTTCGTCTCTTTGAAAGGTGACTGGTTTCCTTACTTGCAACTTGACTTGTTGAGTACCCCACTTCTTCTTTGCTTTGCACTTGTGGGTGGTAGAGTTGTTTTTCTTCAGTGGATAACCACTGATCATTTACTATCGTGATATCAAAAAGTTATTCACGGCATCATATTTTCCACTCTTGACACATTCATCGTTACATTTTAGCACCTTGTCAAGCTTTGCTTGTATTGCTTGATCTGACACATGTGGAAGGTTCAATTTATTCTCCCATAATTTGTAACATCTTTGGCAATTTTGACTATTCGTTGTTTTCTTAATCTGATTTTTTTCCCTCCAAAAACTGGTAACGTCCAACAACTTGCATTTGGTTTGGCATTCTGCATTTTTTCTTCTAATGAAGATTCTTCTAAAAGCACAATTCCTCTTTTTCTATGTGACTGCTGGAACCTCACCAAGTTATTGGTCCAGACATCCTTGTTCTTCTGTACGATAGTATCACTTCTTTAGCGAGACATCATGCTTATCTGGAAAACAAAAATATTTAATATATAACAGTAACACAATAAGCAATTATTTTGCTGACTGTTCACCCGCAACTGCAAAGATAACTGTTAGATGCTGAAAACTGCGTCCCGTTTTATAATATTTAGATTATTCTAGAATGTTCTAAATAATGTTAAACCATATTAGACTATTACAAATTGTTCTAGAAAGTTCTAAACACTTCTAAAATCATCTGTGCAAGCCTATAAAATTATAAAAAATCTATACAAAGATTAAGAAAGTGATAAAACTTGAGTGTGGTAACCTTAAATATATGGTAATCCATTTTTTTTGGGGGGAGGGGGGTGACATCGTTAAAAAACTGATAGGAATAAGGGCTTTTTTCTTTCTTTTTAAACAATGGTTCATCAATTTATGATACAGGCTACCCTTTATTTGAAAAAAATAAAAAAGTTATAACCGTTGTGTACATACATGGTCTGGTCTTGCATATATATATATATATATATATATATATATATATATATATATATATATATATATATATATATATATATATATCATCATCATCAGCCATTACAGGTCCACGACTGAACAAAGTCCTCCCCCAACTTTTCCACGAATTCCTTGACTGAGACAATCTTTCCCACGTTTTCCCTTCAAATATCACTATCTCATCTCTCCACCTTCTGTCTGGCCTTTTTCTGCTACGCTTACAATCTCTTGGTGTCCAATCAGTCAGCCTCTAGCTCCATCGGTTATCCCTTATTCTTGCTATATGGCCTGCCCACCTCCATTTCTGTTCTTTTATAACTTCTATAATATCTTTGACTTTAGTCTGCTCTCTCACCCAAGTTGATCTTTTCCTGTCTCTTAAAGATATTCCCAACATTGACCTTTCCATTGCTGTCTGAGAACGGATTAATTTATTTTTCATCGATTTTGTCAGTTTCCAGGTCTCACAGCCATACGTCATAGCTGGAATTATACATTCGTTATATAGTTTTCGTTTCATACAAACTGGCAAGATACTTTTCATAATGTCTCTATGTTTACCGAAAGCTTTCCATCCAATTCTAATGCGTCTTTTTATTTCGCTATCATGCTCTTTCGTTAATTTTAGTATTTGTCCCAAGTAGTTCTACTCCTGAACGTCTTCAAGAATTTTTTCGCTTATTCTGATGATGCTCTTTTGTGTTTGTGGATTAAACATTAGATTTACTCCGGTACATCTTTAGCCCTACTTTGAGACTTTCCCTGTTCAGGTCATTTAACGTTGCTTGCAATGTCTCCGCAGTTTCTGAGATTAGGATAATGTCATCTGCAAATCTTAAATGGTTTAGCTTTTCTCCATCTATGTTCACTCCTTTGTTTTCCCAGTCTAGCTTTCTGAAAATACTTTCTAGGCATGCTGTAAATAACTTTGGTGAAATTGTATCTCCCTGACGCACGCCCTTCTCAATCTTATTTTTTTTCAAGTTCTTATGTAATTTAACTGTAGCAGTTCCCTCAATATATGTTTTCGAGCAGTTTTACAATGTTCTCATTCACTCCTTGTTCTCGCAATGAATATATAGTTGGTATGTGCTCCACTGAATCGAAAGCCTTTTCGTAATCAACAAAACCTATGTACAGTGGTTTTATTATATTCTGTAGTTTTCTCAAGTAGCTGATCCATTTTGTGTAGATGATCAGTTGTCGAATACCCGCTTCGGAATCACGAGGTTGGTTTTCCTCCAGAATTGTTGTTATTCTGTTCGTAAGGACTTTAGTGAAGTTTGTAAATTACTTATAATAACCTAATGGGTCGATAATTATTAAGATCTTTCGAGTCACCTTTTTTGAAGAGTAAAATAACTATTGCATTACGCCATGTTTTGCGAATTTTCTTCAGTTATATATATCATCATCATCATCATCATTATCCGGACCTCCTTTCTCACCCAAGGGCAGGGTGAGGAGTAGCAATGTCCACACAGCCCAAATTTCCCCAATCCAATGGGCCATGCTTCCATTCACTCACCATTCAAGCACCAGGAATCCTGGCTCTACCGGACACGCCAAAAACATTCACCATGTTCTGTAGCTTCACATAATAGTATCCGATTGAGTCAATTCGGACGCTGCCACGTTAAAAAGGGGTGGCAAAATCCGTGATTATTCACTTCTCCTCACAACATTCATCCAGCCAGCTCGATCTCTTGTCAGTTCCCTAGCCTCACCGCCTTCCAAACCTCTCTTCCTCACACACTCATCCACCATTGGGTGAATAAGTGAGCAAGCCTATTTTGTACTTCTACTCCTGCATCCAACAGTAAATCTGCTACTATTCCATATTCTCCCTGAGCCTTCCCTCTTTTCATATTTTTAAGAGAAAAATTTACTTCGTCTTGTGTTACCTTAGGTATTTCACTTGTGTCAACTGAAAAGTTAGCTATTGGTACTACTGTCTTTGATGCATACAGTTCTTTGTAAAATTCTTCAACTCTTTTCACCATCTTATCTCTGCATGTAATGATTTCACAGTTTTTTTCTTTTCTTTCAGTGATGTCGTTTGTTGCTTTCCTCTTGTCAATTTACTTCGGACCTGTTTTGGACTTTTTCCATTTTTGATGGTTTCTTTGATCTGATCCTCGTTTCTCTCTTTTTTTTTCTTTTTTTTTTTCTTCTCTTTGTCTCTTGTTGATAAGCTTATTTAATTCAGTTCGTTCTGTTTCATCTTTCTTTGTTTTTACTTTCATTTCCATTCGTTTTTTTGCAAGCTCGAGTGTCTTTTCTGAATATTTCTTGGCATTGGATGTATTAGGTTTTCCTACTACCTCTGCTGATTCTCTTAGCATTTTTGTTAGTCTGTCATTCAGCTCATCAATGTCACATTCAGCATTAGAGCCTGAAATCTGTTCCTTATTTCCAACTGAAAGGCTGCTTTGTTTTCGTTTACTTTTATCGGGCATATCATTTTATCTTTAATCATCTTCCTTCTTTGACCTCTGAAATTGAATCGGTTTGTGCAACCCACCATTCTATGATCACTTCCTATATTTACTTTGTTGATAACTGTGACATTTGTGATCGTGTTATTCTTATCCACTATAATGAAGTCTGTTTCATTCTTTGTTTTTCCATTTGGGCTTCTCCAGGTCCACTTTCTCCCTGTTCTTTTGTGAAAGAATGTGTTCATTATTCCCATGTTAAGCATTACAGCAAAATTTACCAGCATTTCTCCCCTTCCATTCCTTTCTCGCATTCTAAATTTTCCCATACATGCTTCATTTTTCGACTTCCGAACTTTTGCATTGAGGTCTCCCATTAGTATAATATATGTGGTCTTTTCTTCTTCCATATTCTGGGAGATGTCGTCATAGAATGTTTCTATTTCTTCATCCGAGCTTTGAGAAGTTGGTGCATATACTTGTATTTCATTCAGAGTATATTTTTTGCACAGTCTTATGACAACAAATACTGCTCTGTCAGATGCACTGTTGAATTTAGCAATTTGTTTGCTAGATTTCTGTTAATTAGGAATCCTACACCACTAACTCTTTCATTTTGCCTTCCTCTGTAGTAAAACAGGTGGTTGTTGTCTTCAGGCTGAATTATTTTTTCTTCTTCTCTGTGAGTTTCACGCAAACCAATGTTTTCCAGTTCGGTCATTATGTTATCAATTTGTAATCTTCTGCGAGGCTTCTCACATTGCATGCATAGATCTTCATGGATTTCAGTTTGTTTAATATCCCAGAGTCTAACTTGCCAACACAGTGCCTACTCACATTCGGTGGCACACTGTCCGTAAGCACAGGAGGCGGTGCGGTTGGACCTTTAGTAGACGATGATCAAACAGGAACGCCTGTCAAATAATTTGCATTAGAACTCATGTTTGGTTGGGATGATTGTGGCAAATAATCTCACCTTCCTGCCATATAGTTTCTGGTGAGATGTAAGTTTTGTGCCACCTTATTCGTTATATTCGGTGGAGCCCTATCTATCTATAGGGGGTCCCTTGGTCCGTGCCGTCTAAGACAGTACCTCGTATATCTATCTATCTATCTATCTGTGTGTGTGTGTGTGTGTGTGTGTGTGTGTGTGTGAGGGAGAGTGTACTGCGAGAGACAATTGAGGTTGAGGAACAGTGTAATATGAGGGTTGAGGGTGAATATATTATGAGGGGGAGTGTTACGTAAGTGTATTATGTATGAGGAGAGTGCAGTTACTGTGTGGCCAGTGCAGTATAAAGACAGGGTAGTGTGTGGAAGATGGTAGTATAAAAAAAGAGAATATTCGTAGCTAGTGTGAAGACAGTGTATTGTGAGCATTGTGAGAGATGAGTGTACTGTGTGGAGCAGCACTAGGTTATGATGAGGGATGGAGGGATAAAGTTATTATTAAGGTTGTGTTTACTTTCTCTGTTTTCATGTTGTTCTTCATCCTCACCAGGGCACCGCTCCCGATTTTGTAGTTAAGTGGATGTGACTGTCGTGTTCTAAGTATGGCTGCTTCTGTGGTTGTTGTAGTTGGCTTGTGGCTGGGGAGAGTCTTATGAGATGATTAAAGGGCTCTGTTGAAAAGCGGAAGGACGAAGTTGCTCTGCTTACATCAATTCGGTAGGATGGGGAGTTTTGAAAGGCAGCTGAAGACTGACTCTGAGCTGCATTTCTATGTGACATGAAAGACATCACAGTACCTCTGAGTTAGCTATTAATATTTCATATTGCCCCCTAACACTCCCTTCGATGTTATTTGCATACTTTTATTATATGTATAGTGAGTCAGCAACATACAAGAGAAAATGGAAGTATAACGTACAAAATAATTCGCTGAATGATATATATTTTTTCTATTTGTATCACCCACTACTGTTTTTCATTTTCCACTACGCCAGGAGTTAGCAGTTTTTGTCGGTGCTTATGTGACAGCTTGAAGTGGGAGCAGCTCGGCTACATCCACAATAACTGTCTTGTTGACTTGAAATGTACGGGTTAGTTCGTGTATGCTGTATGAACACCCTCCCTTACGTGGCGGTTAGCCATAGCTTCTGTTCCCCATCATTCGTTTCAACTGTATAGTTGGATTTTTCACAGATTTTATTTTGGTAAATTCCTCCAAAATGTCTGGTTTCTCTTATAACGTTACTCCAGTGTCTATAGGGTAACTGAATAATCAGATCAGCATTATTAACTACTGCTCACCAGGGATCTTTCACACCAACATGATAACATTTTGAAGAAAATCAGTTCATTCAAAACCAATTTTGTCCTTGTAAAATAGCAGACTGCATCAGACGGAATTAGAAAATGCACCTCATTACCTTTCTTGCACAGCATGTCGGTGTAGAATGATCATGAAGAGGAGAGCACTATGGTAGCTGCAAAACGCTATGATTAGCGATGTGCTCAGCAAGCATGAGGCCAGGGAGGGATGGTGGTGAATAACCACTAGGATGGCGTAAGTATTGTCATATAAAAATGTATCTTTTTCAAAGCAGTGCCTGCGTGCGGACGTGATCCGGGATCTGTACAGCGCCACTGGACCAGATTCTTGTTGGAAGCGGAGACTTTGTAGTCCGTATATCTGATGTAAGTGCTTTATTCTGCATTTTATACCTTGATCTTTTCTTTGTTTTTCTGCATATTACATCTCTATCTTTTCTTATATGTCATTTATTTGTTTGTAATATCGACACATATTGATCTGTAACATACAAACATACAAGTGGATACTAAAGTACACCAGGCAAAATACTGTAAATCACTGATAAACAGTAATACTATTTTTGATGTGGCAGTGAAAATACAGCTCATAAACACCTGCGCCCCTACTGCTGATGGGCAAGGCACGTGTGGGACTGATGATGATTTGCCTCGAGTATTCCTTCCTGGGACTGTTTTTTAGATTTGCCAAGTGGTTGGTTGGCACTGTGTTTGTCTTTCCTGTTGTTTATTCTTCTTCTTGCTCCTGTTCATCATCATCATCGTCATCATCATCATTTTCTTCGTTTTCTGTCTGTCTGTTTAGCTGGCTGCCTGTTTGTCTCTGTCACACACACACACACACACACACACACACACACACACACACACACACACACACGTATACATATATGCATTCACCACATCCATTCATCTTCTTGGACCACCACGCCTCCTCGCTTCTTCAGACTTACCCCTGCATACCCATATTCATAGAAATAATAAATGAAATCGTAATAATGGTAATGCTACTACTACTACTACTACTTATAGCAGGCAGTATTAAAAATGACGTCTGAAAGTGTTTCAGACAACGATTTATGGTTAAGTATGATATTATTAATTTAGTGCTCCACCTGTCGCAGTGTTAGCTGTGAGCCTTGTGTGTGGAGCTGCACTACACAGTTAGGTTCTGCTTGTTTAATTTATTCCTGCTACTTTCAGTGGATTTTTGTAAGAGGAGACGATTTTACTTCTAGTGGTTAGATACAGCCTTTGCATATACCTTCAGTATGAGAAACCTTTCCAAAGTTGAGTAAAATCGTCTGTTTGCACCAACTACAAACTAGTGTTCACTGTGTTTGGCGCACCCTTCAAGGTGCGCGAATAGACTTTATTTAACGATTTTTTTTTATCTAGTTGTATGTCATTACTTAGTTGGAGTGAGAGGAAAAAGACAGAGATGGCAAAAAGTTAACATCTCCCGACCCACATTTAAAACAACACTGAGAGAGAGAGAGAGAGAGAGAGAGAGAGAGAGAGAGAGAGAGAGAGAGAGAGAGAGATGAGGGCTACTGCTGAATGCCTGAGTTCTTCAAGCTGAAAGTATATGCACAGTTGTTTGTGTTCACTTGCTTGTCTTTTTAGTTGTATTATTTGTCATGGATACAATATTCTTCACATATTTTGCGCTCGTTCATCTGGAGGCTCGAAACACTTTAATGTCGTACTTTAATGCTATCTAGCATTAAAGTACGACAGTGTACAGTCGTGGCCATAAGTAATCACCTATCTTCGTGTACCCCGTGCCTCTTGCTGGCTCCCTTACGCGCGACAACTCACACTGGGGTAAAAGGGGCTGAGAGGGAGGGGCCAAAGAGAGAAAGGAAGGTGGGTGGGGGGACGAGTGATGGTGCTTAGGTGGAGTGGGGGAGAGGAGGGAGGGTAGGTAGGGGAGGGAGAATGAAATGCGAAGTTGTGGCCACATAATATGTCTATTTTCTTTCATTCAGGGCATCATATAAAGGAGTTACTATTCGGTAGATAAAGTTGCACTACACCTTGTATAGCGGCGTCAGATAAACTTTGGATAGGTGGTGATGTCAAGGACTGGCTCTTGAGAGAAGAATCCGGACGTGACAGGTCAAATATTAGTGCAGAGTCATCGAGATTTTGTCGGCCCAGATTGTCAACGTGTGGATAAGGCGACCAGATTCCCGCCTTTATAAAGGCTGGACGGTCCTGCTTTTTTTTTTTTTTTTTTACATGTCCCGGTTTTTTAATTGTGACTAAAATGTCTTGCTTCTGGGCCAAATTATGTAAAATGTCCCGCTTTTAGAATATTAATATTACATTAGATATAAAATGACCTTTTATGAAATTATGATGAATTAGTATAATTATGCATAATCCAAACCAAGTGAAATACCAAATTGTTAATATAATATTTATAATACTAACTGGTAACTTTGGTGGGCCAATTCACCGTACTGTCACTACTGTGCTGTATATTGGTTACTCAGTTTCTAGAGTTCGTTTGAGACGTTAGTGTTTGATTAGCAGCCCGAGGGTGAGGGTGAGGTGTTGCGTAGCAGCCGTCGCACACTCACATTCTCTCTCTCTCTCTCTCTCTCTCTCTCCACACACACACGTGACATTGTCCCACTTTTAGCTCCAATAAATCTGGTCACCTTATGCGTGGATGCCAGAGAACGAGGGGGGCCCGCCTTCTCCAGCTCACCAAAGACGAGTGGGAGCTGTTCAAACGAAACCAGCAAACCATCAACAACATTGTTTCCCCGGTGCCGCGACGCCTGCATGAGGTTTTTAAGGCATGAGGCCACTGGCTTGACCAGTGTCGGTAGACACTGACATTGATATATTCTGGGAGTTTGGGTAAGATTTTGTTTCATTTTCCCTCTAATAGATTATGAGCGATAACGTTACCATATCCACCCATGAGCACAGACATCAAATTTATTGACCTTTTATGTGCAATTATTTTAAAAAGCCTTTTCATATAGAGATGTCATTAAATAATTATTGAATTATCATGATGGTGACTGTATAGAGGGAGTGTACCGTATACCGCGAGAGAGATCATATTTACTGTGGACACAGCCATGTCAAAAGTTGCATATACTGTTTAGTTCCAAAAATTAATTACATGTAAGGGTAGAGACGTTTTTTATACAAACATTACGGAAGTCAAAGCCATCCAGATTCCATTCTGCGTGTGAAGTCAAAATACACGGATAAACACAAATATCTGGCTCTGCACACATGTTTGATGTCACGTCAGTATATTTCTCTCACGAGCTAGTCCTTGACATCACCACCTATCTAAAGCTTGTTATCTGACGCCGCTAAACAAGGTGTAATGCAGCTTTATCTACCGAATAGTAACTCCTTTATATGATGCCCTGAATGAAAGAAAAGAGACAAATTATGTTGCCGCAATTTCGCATTTCATTCTCCCTCCCCTCCCTCCCCTCCCTCTCCACCCCAGCACCATTGCTCGTTCCCCCACCCACCTTCCCTTCTCTCTCTGGCCCCTCCCTCTCAGCCCCTCTTAATCCAGTGTGACGACGCGCATAAAGGAGCCAGTCTGAGGCACGGCGTTGAGGATGATAGATGATTATTTATGGCCACGACTGTACATTGCATTGGTGCTGCAGCACGGGGTTCGGTAATGAACAGTTAACGCGAGTAACACTCCTGCTTAATGTACGTAACTAGATCAACACCAGAATATGATGCTCGCTAGGAATAAGTGACATTTTAAAGATGAAGTGCATGAATACTGCCTATTTCTACACTGAGTTCGCGAAACAAACTGCAAAAGGATTATAATCAGGGCCAGGTAAAAGTGCACGCATTTTAACTCCCACAGTCCTACCCCGCCCCTATCCCTTCACTGCCATTCTTCGTTGTTATCCATCAAGAGAAAAAGGAGGACATTACTGATTATAAATATTTAAGGGTAATTACTGCACATAGTCAATTTTTATAAGCTTCAACTTCCCATAAAATACAACTCGTAATGGTCAGTGTCATCCAGGTTCCCGAGGCTACAGCTGGATGGAATGAGACAAGAGGGAAACAAATATTCCTAAAGGAGTCTCACTGGCCCGAGAACCGTCTATCTGTATATCTATCTATAGTCAGACGCCCTTATCTCGGCAAAGCTGGTAGCAAACGAATTACCTTCATACCATTCCATCCACTGCTATCAAGTCGCCGTCTCCCCTGCTTGCACATCCCTTACTCATATACCATTTCACCTCATTACTATAGAAAGGCTCCGACGTAGCCTCCTAAGCTCATGAGAATGCGGACCAATCCCCATCAAATCTCCTACCCGTCCCCGCTCGACTCTCATCCACTCCTTGTCTTTTACACCTCTCATTAGGCAAAATTTTTGTCCTTTTGCAAAGAATTTCACATGGTTCAGTGGCGGAAAATGATAATTCTATTTCAGCTCTGCATCCTTCCCATAACATTTGTGTGTGTGTGTGTGTGTGTGTGTGTGTGTGTGTGTGTGTGTGTGTGTGTGCCTAGCAGTACATCATACTCGTAAGTTCGTCTTTTGTTACACCAAAGCATACTAGATGAAGCGATGGCAATTTTAGGCCAAGGTAATATGCAAAGAGTAAAAAAAAAAGCATCCGAAACTCATGTGAATAAGGACCCAAATCACTCGACCTCCACTTTCTTCATCCCTTCCTATTTTCACCTCCCCCAACCAACACCTCTCACCATTTACCCTCTCTCTCCACTGCACTCACTCACCCACTACCCCTATTCCCCCTTGTCAACTGCCAGAGAGAGTTATGATGGTGGGGAGTGGCCGTGTCGCCTCAGGATTTATGGATCTGCTGTCATATAAAAATTTATTATTGCCTCTGAAACTGACACACCGTAGCCTGAATAACTCGAATATTGAGCAGGTCGTAATGAATATATCACTGACAGAGTTCTCATCATTCTGTCATCCAGACATAAATTATTTACCCTCACTAAAAGGACTGATTCCCAAAATGTGTTACTCATTAACGCAGAGCATTTCTAGTTCAAAGTGTTTTCATATTTTGTTAATAGCACAAACTTGTGACATTAATCCTTTTGGGGCAGATATCAGGTTGATCAATATTTTATATTGCTAAAAAGAATGGTCAGTGTAGAGAGGGAAAAAACTCCTGGTGCATTTCTTTCACCAGAGATCATAGATGTACCAGCGTTTTGACAGGTAATGCAGTAATAACTCAACTACTGTCATAAAATGCAGCTTTGCTTTACCGTGATTACTATCTAATACCTAAAAAATATATAATTTTGATTTCGTACGATTGAATATAAAACCAGAAGTGTTGTAATCTTTGTGTGTATCATGACATACTTAGTCGTTCAGACAGCACTTAGCCATTACTGTCCACTTTGTAAGTTGGTAAAATGCTGACAGTGTTCAACTACAAATCACTCAAAACAGTGTATCAGGTAGGTGATCGGTGATTAAACAGCGATCATTATTTCTGTTTTATGTGTGTAAGTCAAATATTTATGAAAGTATAGTGTAATTTTGTTGTATAAAACTCTGTTTATGCTGCACTACTAGGAAGAGCAGTCATAACCATAATATGAACTTAATGGAGAAAGTAAAACGAATATAGTAGGAATATTTTTTGGCCATAGATCGTTATCATATTTTTCACACATACCAAAGACGTGTGTGTAGATGACACAAACCAGACTGGCCCCCTTTTCAACTATGATGAACTGTCTGTCATCAGGTCTGGTCAGGGACAAAAGTTGGACTACACTTCTACAACGCATACTTCTCTCCTACGGTATGTTCGTCGTTTTCCTCCATAATATATTGTGCCAAAGAGAAATATCTTTGGGCGGAGAAGCCTAGTAAATCTCCCCTAGCTTGGGGCTATTAACCAGCAGAGGAAATTGAGGACGAGAAGAGGTGAAACAGCGAGAATTTTTTGGCCAAATATACTGTCTTTGATGAAAATATTGTGTGGACTGGACGTACCTTGCATGATAGCTAGTGTGTTGTCAGCAGGGAGTGTGTATGTGAGTGTGTAGCATTTCGTGTATGTTGCTATAATAGCCATTCGAGAGGGTGCATGAGAACACCTCACTCCCTATACTGTGTTTGTGTGTGATGGAGAGTGTAAGCTGTCATGTGTGTGAGTGTGTATAGTTACGATAACTATATACTACGTGTGTGTGTGTGTGTGTGTGTGATATGGCTGACAAAAGAAACTTACCTTAAATGGTACTTTAGTGGACTTCTCCAAAGTTTATAATTTTGTCCCAAGGTCAGTATTGTTTAATGTACTAAAGCGACTGGGTTGTGGTATGGTAATGTTATCAGCCATGATGGCCATGTACAGAGTTACATAAATTGTAGTAGGTACGGCAATAGTGTCAACAACATGGATGTTAAACAGACATCGCCCAACACGTGTATTCTTTTTATTTTTTTAATGATTTGATAAAAATAATGAAGGATAAATGTCCCGCAGACGGCTTTCTACAATGGTTACATATCTTGGTATTTCTAGATGACACTGTTCTGTTGCCAACGAGTAGGCAGCGAAAATGACTGAGAAAATAAAGGTAATGCAAACTTACAGATTATAGCATGATAATAAACCCAGGGAAGACTAAGTTCAATGTAATACATGGTGGCGTTCGTGATAAGGAGCCATTAATGGTAAATGATGTGGTGACTGAAAACATCGCCGAGTATTCGCATTTAAGTTCACCCTTTACCACTGATGGGTCTGTCACATCAATGACTAAATCATATGCAAGAAGGAAAATGTTATCTTCTGAAGTTTCTTTCATATATAAAGAAAAATAATAATGTCCCATTTACTGTGAAACGTAGAGCATTTGAGGCAGTGATCAAGCCACCATTATTGTATGGGTGTGAGTCACGATTATGCGGTGAACTGAAGCCTATAGTGAAACTTTATAACTAGCAGTTAAACAGCTGCTAGGCGTGAGAAGAACAACAGCCAATTTGTTTTGTTTTATTGAACTGGGCGTACTGTCTTTATACGCGATTTGGTTCAGCAGAGACAACATAAGTTTTTTACCAAGACCCGAGATTCAAGGAATAACTTTATAAATGACTAATGTTTGCAATTAGGACTGTAATCAACTCAAATACACCAACTGCCAGGTATATGAATAAAATGTTAAACACAGACGTACCAAACATAAATAGTCACATGATTTAGATGAAAGAAGTAATTACTCGCTGAACGTCGTCTAGAAGTGTTGTATATAGGGAGATGAACCCCAGTTTTACCGTCCATTATGTATATACTAAGAAACAAAAGCTCAGTGACATACACAGGATTTCGTTCACTAGACTCAGAGATTCAGGCCATAATATGTGTGTTGAGACTGAGCGATGGAACAGGAGGGGGAGGGGTAGTCTCCCAGAAGAGGAACGTCTGTGTTCTGTGGCGAAATTCCTACTGAACGACATGTTGTCCAATCCTGTATATATACGCAGCATATACGAGACATGTACAATTATACCACAATGGAGGAACTATTTTCTGGTAGATTTTCGAATGACAGGTCTTGTCTTATCCATATTATTCTTAAAGTTAAATTTACATTTATCTGGTGTGGTTCTCTTGTGGTGTGTATACATTTATGTTTATTTGTATTAGTTTATACTTTATTAAGAGGAAACATATAATGTGTGTTGTAAATAATATCTAGGGTTTAATTCGTGTTGTCAGTGGATCTGCTGTTTAGCAATCGGAAATTGCTGCCAAGCCTGTATTTGTTTTCTTGGGTTTATATATATAATTTTTGCCTTGGAATATGTTTTACTAAATAAATATTTTGATTGTGTACTCCACTTCCATTTATTGGCATTAAAAATGTGATTTGTTTTTATAAGAAAGTATATTTGGTGGACTACAGATGTGTAATAAGTTTTTTTTTTTTTCCTTTCATTCAGTGTCGAGAGGTCGAGAGTTATAACATAATCTCCAGATTGTATATTGTTTTATAAATGTAAGCTGTGGTCAATAAACTATCTATCTATCCATCTTTGTGTGTTCATTCACTATGGCCTAGCATACTAAACTTTACCTTCCCCTTCTGTATGCATGTTGCAGACATGTGGTTATCGTAATCTGTAATTGTAATCGATTGTAATAGATTACAGACTTTCGTGTAATCGTAGTCGATTACTTTGGCATTGTTTTTCAAAGTAATTGCAATCGTAATCGATTACTCTCATACTGGTGCCCTTACGGTTACAAGGCCCCAGATAAGTTATTCTTCCACAAACACTCGTCAAGAATAAAATACTGTAGTTCAGTGTCAAACAGTCAAATATACACCATGAAAGTCCATAAGTAATATGAAAACATTAGTGAATTGTAGGTTATCACTAAGAAGCTTCCCTATAATAATCTACCTAAGCTAGAATAATGTCACTTGGGAAAATCTCAGTTGGTAGAAACGTTAATAGAATGAAAGGGTCAAGGACAAAGTGAAGAAGAGTCTCAGTGCTTGAATTATTAATACATTGCAAATTGGCAAAAAAAAAAAAAATAAAAAAAAAATAAATAAAGGAACAACTTACTGGACATAGCACTGTACAATATATTTTTATCCAGAATAACAGTCGCCATAGGTTCTGCAGAGCTTAACCCTATGTTCTTCCTTACACAGGGAATTCTTATTAAAATCTATCTATCTATTGCCAGACGCCTCAATCCCGTTTGGGGTGGACACAAACAAATCGCCTCCAAGTCGCCCTGTCCCCCGCCATCTCACTGCCCTGCTCCCAACTCACACACCCCTTTCTCATATACCTCTCCACCCATTCCCTCCATCTCATCCTCGGCCTCCCTCTCCCTCTTCCCCCCTCCACCTCACTCACATACACTCTCTTCGTCAGTCTTTCACCCTCCATCCTCTCCACATGGCCAAACCACCTCAGTGTGTTCCTCATAACGCTTCCTATCACATCCACATCCACACCACAACGCTTCTTTATATCCTCATTCGTCAGCCTGTCTCTCCATGTGACTCCACAGGCTCCTCTTAAATAACTCATTTCCACTGCTCTCACTCTTGACTTGTGTCCTTCCAACAACGTCCAAGCTTCACTTCCGTACGTTAGAGTTGGTATCACAATACTGTCATGTAGTAACTTTTTCACTTCCATGCTCACTTCCCTGTTTCTTATCACTGCTTTCAAAGAACCAGCAACCTTTCTTCCCTGCTGTACCCTTTCAAGCACTTCACCCACCAAACCTCCATCCTTACTCATCACACTACCCAAGTACTTAAACGTACTCACATTTTCCAATTCCTCACCATCAAACCTCGCTGTACATTCACTGACTTCACCTCTCTCAGAGACCATCACTTTACTCTTCCCTACATTCACCTTTAGATTCCGTTTCTTACACACTCTCTCAAACTCATCCACCAAGCCTTGCAGCTCCCCTTCGTCTTCACTCAATAACACAGTATCATCTGCAAACAACAGTACAGGGAGTTTCCAAACACTATCCTCTCTCACCAGGGCCACTCCAACATCCACTACCCTACCTTGTACCTCTTTTATTACCCCATCCATGTACAGATTGAACAACCATGGAGACATGACACATCCCTGTTTCAAACCAACTTTCAAAGAGAAAAATTCACTTAGTTCACCATCCACACGCACTGCAGCCTTCGCACCATCGTACATACTCTTCACAGCATTCAACAACTTCCCATCTACTCCAAATATTCTTAACACTTTCCACAATCCTTGTCTATCCACCCTGTCATATGCTTTCTCCAAATCCATGAAAGCCGCATACAACTTCTTTCCCTTCTCTAGAAACTTTTCCACTAAAGATCTAAGAATGAATATCTGATCTACACAACCTCTTCCCTTCCTAAAGCCTCCCTGTTCTTCTCCAACTAATTTCTCTGTTCTTTCTCTAACTCTGTCAATAAGAATCCTACCATACACTTTTCCGATTATACTAAGAAGACAAATGCCCCTATGATTACCACACACTTCTTTTTCCCCTTTTCCTTTGTACAAGGGAATAATTATACCTGACTTCCAATCCTCCGGAACTCTACCTTCCTCCCAGGCCAATCTGCACATCTTCCACATCCATTCTACTACTATCTCTCCCCCATGCTTCGGCATTCACCACACACTCCATCAATTCCTGGGGCTTTCCCCGATTTAATTTTCTTCATTGCTTCCACAACTTCTATCCTACTGATTTCTTCCTGTCTTCTCACCTCCTTCCTTCTCCCAGCCATTCCCCAGCCACTTATACTCGCATTACTTCCATCCTCTACGTTCAACAATTCCTTAAATTGTTCTCTCCATCTGCTCACTTTTTCTCCCTTCTCCACTAGTAATCTACCATTTTTATCCTTCACTCCCCTGCTAACTTCACTTCCACCCTGTCTTACTTTTTTCACCTCTCTCCAGAACATTTTCTTACATTCCCTCCACTTTACACTCAAATTCTTTCCAAATTCCTCATCCACTCTCTTCTTACTCTCTCTTACTAATCTTTTCACCTCTCTCTTTCTTTCTACATATAACTCTCTTTAACCATCACCTACATTAAAGTCTTGCAGCACTTCTGTCATTGCCACCACCACCCCTACTACCATTGCTTTCATCAATAACACCACTAGCAACATTATCACACCCACAAATCACCACACGCCGTCATAACCATAACTTACAGTGCTACCACACACCATCGCTACTTGCAATCCAACCCTAACACACCACCATTATAAGTACCATCTACCTATATTAGTACCGACACTGCCACCACAACCATCATCATCAGCACCATACATTGTTACCACACACCACATTGCTATAGCACCATCTCCTTTACGCCATCATTGCCGGTATCATCACCACCACCACCACCACACACTACCACCATCACGATCACCACCATACAGTGCTGCCACACATCATCTTTGCCACCTCCGACACCACCTACACCACACATCCAAGTCCGATATCATCACCACCACTCACCACAACCACCATCACCACCAAAACATAGTGCCATTAAACACCACAATACAAGCACGCAATTTCCATTCACCACCATTCTCAACAATATTATCAAAACAACAGACAAACACTATCATTACAACATAGCATCGCTACCAACACATCCCCACTGTCATCACCACCATTAGACCATTACAACAAAACACCACTACTACAGCACTATCACCATCACATACACCATCACTAGAGTGCACCAATAGCGTACCACAACGGCACTTTGACCACCACCATCACACACCAACTCCACCAACAAACACATACACTGTCACTAGAGAGCAGCAGTACCGTACCACTTCACCACTACCATCACCACCACACATCAACACCACTACCACATACCACCAACCCACCACCACCGCCACCACACATCTTTGCCACCACACACCACCACCACCACCACCACCACCACCACCACCGCCACCACCACACTATTACTACCATCACCACCACCACCACCATCAGCACACGCCATTACCATCAAATACCACACACACACACACACACACACACACACACACACACACACACACACACACACACACACACACCAACTCCTTCAAACACCGCCCTCACCATACATCACCACCATCGCCACACACCACAGCCACCAACACCACCAGCAAACAGGCTACTATACACCACACTACAACCACAATATCTCCTCCACACAACCATTATTGGTACTATTATCACCACAACACACCACCACTACCATTATAACATAGCATCATTACCAACATATCTCCACTGTCACGACCAACATTACTACAAAACGTCACTACCATAACACCATTACCATCGCATACACCATCACTATTACCACAGTACACCAGTGCCCTTGACACAACACCACCACCAACACCACCATACACCACCACCCTACACCAGCGACACACATCATTTTCACTAACTCACATTACCTTCCCCACACACCACTACCACCATACACCACCAACATTACCTTCACTCACCAGGATCACACACTAGACATATACAACGCAGCACATAGCGTCACACACCAAAACCACATTCTGTCAACGCCACCGCCACCACCACCACCAGACACCAATAACCTCTATCACACACCACAACCACACATCACTACATACCATGGCTACGACAACAAATCACAACTGCCAGCACTACAACCACACACCACCAACGTCACACACCAACAGTCACCACCAACACCACCATAACACACCTCACACTATCCACACAGCACTACCACCATACGTCATTACACACCGCCATCAACACATGCCACTGATACCACAACCAACTCGTTCCATTATTAACACCACCACCACCACTGCACACCACCATCACACAGTCTGACGTCTGACCTACTCAGTTGAAGATATAAATCTGCTGCATTTCCCTAGCCCCCCTTAAGTCCTGCCCAGTGATTCTACTGCTCCTCGTACTAGGAGTTTATTAGAGAACTCAAGTTAGCGAGTATACTTAGTTTAGAAATTAGGAAAAACAGTAAGGTAATTTCCTTCTTAAGTAACAGGCTGAAAGTTTGGGAATATGAGGCTGAAACTTTGAGTAGCCTACTAAGGCAATGTAAGTAGAGGAAGTGTAAGCAGATCAGTCAGACAAGGTTGATAACGCAGAAACTTTGGTTGCCATTTCTGAGACCAGACCAGATGACAGTGATGTCTTTCAATCAGTCAAGGGAGAGTGCAAGGATAAGGTATGAAACACTGATAGGAGTATAGACACTAAGATAATGATTCAGATTTTTTAAGATAAAGTGCCAGATGAGTCTAGCCTCATATTTGTTGTGGTTGCATTGATTAATCATCAGAAGGAATTTTGTTCTGAGGGTTCTGGAAGGATGTGTTTTTGCTTTCCTTGGATTAGGATATAGGACGTGACTGAGAGAGCTGATGACTTAGTCAATAACATCTCAAAAGGAAACGATCTTTGTCACAGTGGTAGAAACAAATCATGTAATTTCAAGCAGGTCAAAGGAAACAGGCAATATAGAGACCTTATTAGGATGTTCAAGGAACGTCACAGGGTTGTCTGTAGTTTGTTACCAAGATTTGACAATGGATCTCTGATTCTCAGTAAAGTGAAAGCAGTCGAGAGTAGGATACAAAGTTTGTATAGAAAGGTTGATGCAGTGTTTTTCAGTGGTTGGGACAATTTTAGTCAAGAGTAGAGATTGCATGGTTGAGGCAGCATTCACCTCAATATGGTAAGAAAAGTTAGGCTAAGTAGGGTTCTAAATGACAGTGTTAGGCATACATTAGGTAGTGCTAGAGCGATGAAATAAGGGACAGTTAATGGTGTAGCTATTAATAATCCAGTCCCAGAGCTCAACGGCAGCAGGGTACGTGAGATAAAATCAGATCATTAACCCGCTGCATCGTGGCAGATTTTCCACCATTGACCCCCCCCCCCAATCCTGGCAGATTTTGGATTTTTTTTTTTTTTTTTGGGGGGGGGGCTCAAACCTCAGCTTTTGGTGAGAAACGATGGAAAATCACGAAGAAAGTGGTCATCGGGGTCTATAAGTGGCCTACACAGGTATACCTTCCATACACCTGGTACCATGTTCTATAGAGGTGCTCTGCGGCTGTCACGTTTTTTATGGTAGGGCTTAGTATGGGAAACCATTCACAATATGTAGATATTTATTTATTACAAACAAAAAAACATGAAGTACAAGAGTATATTGGTTTTTATACAAAAATAAAGGTGAAATGAGCATTGTTCAATTGGACGAACCTAGCGATATTGCCTCAATTGGTCAGTGACGATTTGCTAACATTATTGTTTCAATATACATTTCATTTTTTCAACTTCCATAATATTTTCCAATAACATTATATCAGTTTCCACTTTATATAACTGTTATCACATATTTACAGCCTTTACGATTGTATTTGGCGTAAAGTTAGCGTATATTTACATAGTGAATGCACTCGCTATGACTGTTGTTTCAACATACATTTCATTTTTTCAACTTACATAATATTTTTCCATTAATATTATACCCGTTTCAACTTTATATAGCTGTTAGCACATATTTACAGGTCTTACGATTATATTTAATGTAATGTTAGCGCATAGTTACATAGGGAGCACACCAGCTATGCCTGTTGTTTTAATTTACATTCTATTTTTCCACTTACATTATACTTTTCCACTAAAATTTCACCTGTTTCCACTTTATATAACTGTTATCACATATTTTCAAGCCTTACTATTATAGTGAGCATCAGATTATCGTATATTTACATAGTGAGCGAATTTGCTATGACTACTGTTTCAACTTATATTTTATTTTTCCACTTATACTTTTCCACTTACGCTACACCAGTTTCCATCTAATATTATTGTTATCACTTACTTACAGACCTTACTGTTATAGTAAGCTTAGATTATCGCATATATTACAGCACTTAGAGCGTCATATCGCAAGCACACACAGTATCAGTAATGCACTAATGTGTGGTATTCTTTGAAGCAAGGCTCAGCGCACAAGCCAATGTTGCAGTCCACACACTCATACCTCTTGTCTTTTCCTTGAGTGGTTTCTCTCACTTTGGAGCTACTACAGACGTGACACTGCTGCTGGGATCAAGAGCGGTTCAGTTGAGGAGGTATGGTGCTGGGGAAGTGGCATGTAGTGAGGCGTAGGGGAGTCTGTGTGGCAGTGGCGGGGCGGTGACGGTAGTGGGGCCTGTTCTCTGCATATTTCGCAATGATTTCGCGGAACAACTCCCTCACAAACCCGTCGAAGGTCTCTGAGGTTCCCGTTGTCATGGCGTGGAGGTAGTGGCAGTTCAGGACCGTGATATAAAGCAAGTGGAAGAAGAGCTTTTTGTATCACTTCATCGTGGTCCTGGCACACTCCACACTGGAAATCATGGAGTTTGACTGATCCACTTGCCTCATGTTGATACTGTAGTCCAATACCGACTCAGGTTTCCAGACGTGGCACCTCCTCAAGCTGTAGTAATCCAAGGAGTCTGTGCAGTGCATGAGGGGGCGATGTACAGTCGATGGGAGGGAAACTTCCCTGTTGTGATTCCACAGGGTGGCAAGGATGTTATTTCCCTTGAAAAAAAAAAAAAAAAAACTCATTCTTGTCAAGTTTCCTCCCAGCCTTGACCATATGCCGACGGTTTCTCACTACTGTACCACAGACTCTGGTGTCGTGCAGGTGTAAGTACCATGTGAGAATGGGGCTAGTGTATCAGTCGTCCAGGTATAGCACGTGATTACGATGAAGGTACTCCTCTATCATTGTCTTACCACGGCCCCTGAGAGTCCAATACTTCGATCTTCTATAATGTCTGTCTGTGCGCCGGTGTACAAGACTATGTCTTGCACATAACCAGTCTTACAGTCACACATAACAAAGATCTTGAACCCGAAACGGTGTCTCTTGCTGGGTATGTACTGGCGAGAGGAAATATTGCATCTCCACAACACGAGACTCTCGTCTATGACAAGGTCTCGATAAGGATAGAAGGATGAGCGGAACTTTTCCCTCAGGCGATCAAATACCAGCCAAATTCTCCTCGTTCTATCCGTGTTACTAGCATTAGCAGGATCGTCGGCATTGTAAAAATGGAGGCGGCTCAGGAATTGCTGAAATCTATTCTGGCCCATTACTTTCCCAATGAAAGGTGTGCTGGTTATGGGGTCTGTAAACCAATATGCCAGAATTTGTCTTTTCCGTACAATACCCATCAAAAGAACCAGGGCTAGAAAGATAAATATCACACTTATGGTAACTGGGTAACGAAACTGGAGGGAGTGCCTGCTTCTCCTACTTTGATGCTCACTTTCACTGTGCTGGGTGCTTACAAAGGTGTTAGTCTGTTCCACAATCCACTCCACAAACTCCTCCCCAAAGAACAGGTGGAAGAAATCCACTCTAGTGGAGCTGGCATGGATTCCTGGAACCGTGCAGCCAGAACGCCACTCCTCAGTGAAGGGGTGAATGATGGGAGTGAAATTACTCCCATCTTCCTAGTCCCACAACACACTACTGTCTCCACCCTCGTCTCCATCATCGCCTTCATTGGGATGGGGAGGAGAGGGTGGTGGGGGAGATTGGGGAGGTGGAGAGCAGTGCCCTTCCCCACTCATGCTCCTCTTCCCTCTCCCTTATCCTTTCCCCCATTCCCTTCCCTTTCCTTTCTTTCCCCACATCATGGGGCTGTGGGTTGGAAGCACGGGAATATTGTGGGGCGAGAGACATGCTAGGGAGTGGCTCCTCCTAGCCTCCGCGCTGCCTCACACCACATTGCCTCACACCACGTGTTCGCGCTGCCTCCCTCACACAACGACTTTCACTTTCACTGCTCACTCCTTCCACACCACTTTCACTTTCACCACTCACTACTGCCACACCACTCCCGCCTTCCCCATACAAAGCACTAGGCTCATACCTGATTCTCCTCCTGTAACTTGCAATACTTTGGTGATAGAAACTCCGTGTACAAACAGCTAGATAAGGAGTTTATTACAAGCTCACAGTAAAATAGTCTGCCCGTCTTGGCTGTCTGCTAAGAACTGATGCAATAACGCCTTCTGCCCAGGCTTCAGGTCCTGGGAAAGAGTGCTGACCTAGCAAGTTTAGTGGGGGCATGTATGCATTGGTGGGGGGGAAATATATAAATCGGGGGTACACATATTGTGGAGGGGGTACACTACTCCCCCGGGTAGCTGAGATGGTGTCTCCTGACACCAGGAGTTAAATGGTGGTTGATTATGGTAGTAAGGCAGGACCGGGAGGTTTTTACAAGGGAGAAGTATGATACAGGGGCGGTAGGGGAGACATGGCCATGTTGAGGGGAGGGAATGAGAAGGATATATACATATAAGATATACAAGGATTAATAGGTACGAGTCCAGTAAGGGTCGAAGGTATACATAAACATAATGGGAATTAAACAATAACAGTTTGATACATGATAAACAAGGAGTAGATATGAGAGTTCTAATGTTCTTCGTTCAATTTTTTTTTTTCTTTTGTATTTTCTGTAGGATACACTATCACTCAGTAATGCATTAAAGAAATACCATCATTTTCTAGTAGGCAGAGTTCTGTTCACAGTTTGGTTAATTGTCAGATGGCATTGGTAGTCACTGAATGTGAGGGCACTAAGTACGGGGAGTTTCTACGTCGTGTGTAGGGCGTACTATGCCTGTAGCGACTCTGATTTCCTGGAATCGACGTTCCATTTTTCTGACACAACAATGCACTGCACATATGATGAGTAGAAAACCTATGAAAGCGATAACCACAGGGGGAAACACAACTGTTGGATGAACCCATGAATGGCTGAAGGCCAGAGAAAATTGATCCATAATGAAATCACTGTCATTGAGGAAGGTTAGCATGCGCAAGTTAGGGGAGGTGATGGTAATGTTGGCAGATGGTAGGGTTGAAGGCATGTCGATTGGTTGAAAGATGTCATAAGATTGTTTACGGACAGCTTGGTGATAGCGAGTGGCGTAAGTGATGACGGACTCTGATTTGACGGTACAATAGTCAGGTGCTTTGTAGAGACCACTAGCGGGGACGGATCGAACTGAAGAACCAGGACACATGACTGTGACAGAGATGGGAACAGCAAAGAAGAAGTACTGGACATGGTTGAGGTGAGCATGGTGGACCGGGAGGTCAGGAGCTGGGACAAAAGAACAGGCCGAGTAGATGGAATGGTTGCGAACTAAAGCAGACTCACAGGGTGTAGCACTGCTAGGGAAGATAGCGAAAAGGTGGGCAGCACAGAGACGAGAGGTCGGAGTAAGGGAGGAACATTTCTGGAGGCCTGTGGAAGAAAGGAAAGCAACTGAAAGATGATCATGGGAGAGGAGGAAATATTCTGAAGGAACAGATACCTGTAACAAGGAGTTGTTGAGGTGGAAAGGGAAGGGAATGATGTGGAAAAGGTTAAAGGTTATGACAAAACGGAGAGCTGAGACAGGTACTAAGTCGGCAGTGACACGTCCATTGATAGCATCGACCAGGATACGAACCAAGGTAGAGACTTGAGACAGGAGAGAGTCAATGGCCAGTTGGAGATTATCCATGTTGAGTTTGAGGTAGAAGAACTGAGAGATAACGTTGAGATCTGAAAGGTGGCGTTGTAAGATATCGGTGAAATTGTTTAGAGTGGACGTGACTTCATTGAGTTGGGTCGTGAGCTTCTGTAACATAGTGTGTTGGATTTGAATGACTCGGCGTTGTGATTCTAGGGCTGAAGCTAAGTGAGTGAGATCAGATTTGAAGCCAGAAATGTCACGGGCTGTAGCAACGCCAAACAAGCCACTCAGAATCGCACCGCCGAAGTCGAAGAGACCTCGTTTCACACGAGAACAACCAACGGGTGTCGGAATGGAAAATGTGTCACTGAGCTCAGTGAATCTGTTACTTATGTATTGCAATTGCCAGGAGAGTGGGAGGAAAAGGTTATAGAGATACTCATTCGGGTTGTGTGTACCCATGAGGGCCGTGAGATGGTTCCTGATTCCGTGGAGCTGGTGCGTGTAGGCAGGTAGGGCAATGGCTACGTCGGCCAGGGGCGCAAGATCGTAGCACAAGGAGGCTACGGCTTCGATAAGCATTACCTCGCCTCCCGAGCCGACCAAGGCCCCGGGGCGTACCCACAATCGTCCTGACCTGACCCAGACCCCAGGAGGGTCAGCACTGCCAGCAGGGAGATCGCTAACATCGTACCTAGAAAATCAGGGTAGAGTTAATGGGGGAGGTCGTGAAGAGGGTGATGGGCTGAGTGCAGTTTGGACCGATATTGATTGGTTGATGAGTGAGCAGGTGGAGGTGGAGAGGGAGACTGAGGGATAGGTGGAGACAAAGTAGACTGAGGGATAGGTGGAGGGGAAGAGAGGGCAGGAGGCTGTGTAAGTGACTCTTCCAACACAAGGCCACGGGGTGCTCGCTTTAAGTCATCGACGTGGACCCATCTGGTGTCCTTAGTGGACAGGTCCTGGAGGTGAAATTTGTTGCCTTGTTGAGTGAGGACGCGGTGGGGCCCTGTAAATTTGTCATCCAACTTAGAGGAACGCGTATGGGAATGAGCAAAGACAAAATCGCCTACATTGATAGTGATAGGAGAGGCGGAGTTATGTTGGCGCTGCAGCATGGCCTCCTGAGAGGAAGCCAAAGTGGATTGGACATACTGGTGGAATGTCTGGAAGCTGGCCAATTTTAGTTTAACATAATCATCCATGTTGTAGATGGGTTCTGGTTTTGAGGATAAGAGAGAGTATGGGAGGTCCTTGTCAAAACCAAAGATGACGAAGAAGGGAGATTCAGCAATGGATGCATTGATAGAGCTATTGATGGAGGACGCCACTTGGGGAATCCAGTCATCCCAGGACGAACTATGGGAGCCTAGATGTCTGAGGCACTCTAAGATTTTTCGGTTGTGGCGTTCTACAAGGCCATTGGAAGCCGGATGGTTAGGCACGACGTTGCACTTACTGATATGAAAGCGGCGACAGATCTCATCTAGAAGGCTATTGTTGAACTCTGTACCGTTGTCAGTAAGAATGGTATGAGGGGTACTGAACGGGCAAATTACGTGATCTACAAAGGCACGTGCAACGCTCTTCGCAGTCTTGTCGGAGAGGGGTACAAGGACACAGTAGCGGGAGAAGTGGTCGACCGCTACGAACAAGTACTCAGCGCCAGATTCTGTGAGAGGTAGTTTTAAGAGATCGATTGAGACAGTTTCCCATGGTCGTGATGGGATTGGGTATTGTAAGAGAGGTGCTGGTAAGCCGGTTGATCCTTTGTGGCGGTGGCAGGAGAGGCAAGAGTCACAGTGGGCATTGATATCGTGGCGCATGGTTGGCCAATAGTATTTGAGATGTGCTTGGCGCAAGCATCGGTCTTTACCTGGATGGGAAGCTTGAGGAGTATTATGAACAATATGAAGAACCTTTGGGATCAGGGCAGTGGGGACAACAAGTTGGCATACTTCGCGATTGGTCATATCTTTGCCTGTTAGCAGTGTTTTCCTGTACATGAGATCATCATCTAGCATGAACTCATCTAGTGATACTGGCAGAGTAGGTAAGGTCGAGGCATCGCCAGATTCTAGGAAATAAATGACTTTGGACCATATGGGGTCTTGGCGCTGAAAGTTTCGAACAACTTCTGACGTTAGTGTAGTGTTTTCAGTTATTTCGGGCTGCAGTGATGTTATAGCTGCTGCTACGTGACGGGAGAGTGCGTCTGCGACTACATTCAACTTGCCTGGTACATTTTGAAAATTGGGATTAAAGTCCTGGATGATGACAGACCATCTAGCTAACCTACCTGTTAGGTTGTGATTCTTGAACAAATTACATAGTGGAAGGTGATCTGTTCGGATATGCACTGGATAACCATAGACTATATCTCTGAAATGTTTCAAGGACCTGATTACCGCTAGCGCTTCGAGATCTGTGACACTGTAGTTACATTCAGTGGTTGTAAGGGTGCGACTAGCATACGCTATTACGTGCTTCCTTGATGCTTCATCGAGTTGCATCAAAACGGCACCAAGTCCAGTGCCTGAGGCGTCTGTGCAGAGAAGGAAGGGTGTGGTATATTCAGGGAACGCTAGAACAGGGGCATTTACAAGAGCTGTCTTAGCTCTTGGAAGGCCTGTGACTGGTCGTGAGTCCAAACAAAGGGCACATTCTGCTTGAGTAAGTGGGTCAGAGGAGCGGCGATCTTTGCATAATCCCGTATGAATGGACGATAATAGCCACTGAGGCCCAGGAAACTTTGTATAGCATCGGTAGTGGTAGGTTCTGGGAAGTTAATTATCACCTTGGTTTTATCCTCATTAGTATGAATGCCTTGTGCATCTATGACATGGCCTAGGAATTTGATTTTCTTTCACAGGAAGTCACATTTACTGAGATTGATTTTCAGGCCTGCGAGCTGGAGGCGTTCAAAGACTTGCTGGAATTTGGTAAAATGATCAGGGATGGATTTACTCACAGCAATGATATCATCTAGGTAAGCAAAAAGAGAGTGTCCCATCATACCGCTGAAGACTGAATGGATAAGTCGCATGAACACAGAAGGAGCATTTCTCAGACCAAAAGGGAGTCTCTTAAACTGCAAAGGTCCGGAAGGGGTGCTAAAGGCTGTAACTGGGCGAGAGGACTCTTCCATTTCGACCTGCCAGTACCCACTGAGGAGGTCTAAAGATGAAAAGACTACGTTATTTTCACCAAGGGATTCTAACAAATCAGTGAGGACAGGTAACGGGAAACGGTCTGGAACGGTGACAGAACTGACCTTACGATAGTCGACTACTGGTCTAAAGTTGCCGTCCTTCTTTGGTACTAAGAAAAGTGGGCTATTCCGTGGACTGACGGAGGGTTCAATAATGTCTTGGTCTAACATGTTCTGTACCATTTGATCTGTCTGCTTTCTCTGGCTGTGAGGAAATCGATACGCTGGTATGTAAATCAGCTGAGTTCCTGGTAGTAGTTCAATCGTATGTTTGACAAGGTCTGTTCTACCCATCGGTTCACCGGGTAAGGCAACCACGTTTCTGTACGAGGTCAGAAGGTCGAGGAGTTGAGGCGTATTTTCTGGGAAATCTGTGCAAGTGAGATGTGAGAGCATATCGGGTGAATATGTCGGCACAGATCCCGTAGAGTTAATAGTACATACACCGTTTGGCGTATCATCAGTCTGAATAGTAGGAATTGAGGAATCCTGGCACACCTTTACGGCCGCTGGGTATACTAGGAAGTCTCCAATCTTTACACTTTTAAGTTTTAGTGGAGCATTTGTGACATTGAGCAAGTACAGGTAGCATAAACTGTCCTCTAAGACTGTACACCACGCTGACTCATAAGTCAAGCCTTTCACACAACACGTCTCAGGTAGGGTTAGTACATCTACTCCTTCTTTCGCACCGGCAACACAAACAGAGACTTTGGTGAACTCATGCGGTAACAAAATTATGCATGTATTCATTACTGCAGGTTTCATCTCTGCGTGTTGGAGAAGATCATTCAGACTGTGTGAGGTAAGTAACTGAGACATGTCTGAGTCAGCGATAGTGTTGTCGGGAGAGGAGGTAAGAGCCATGTTCGAAGGCTGAGATGATGTATCAGGAGACATTGAGGAATTTATGTCCTTGCTCGCAGTCAGTAAAGGAATGATCTCTGTATTCGCAGATGATGATAGTGGTGGTTTGGGCTGGGTTGGACCTTTTGGTAGTGATAGGGACAGAGGTAATTGAAGGACTGATTTGATCGGAAGAACAGGACGGGGACAGTCCATAGTGTAAACCGGGAATCCAGAAATGTCTATACTACCACAAGCAGGTAATAATGCAATGGAATGTTGTGCCATGGTGGAGAAACCAATAAGGGCATCTGCTGGATACTGTAAGTCATTAGTGACATGAAATTTAATGGGGATAGGGGGCAAATCTCTGTGGAGTTTGACTTCAAGGGTGACTCATCCCTTAACCTTAAACTCTGAGCCTTCGACACCACATAGGCGAATGTCTGGTGGTTCTAGGAAACTGACGCGGTTGTGATGTCGATGAATAATTTGTAAGGAATTTTCGGAGATGAGATTTACTATAGAGCCTGTGTCCAAGAAGAATGACATTGGTATGTCATGACTGCTTCCGAGAATGACTAAACCCAAGGATGTTATGGGACCTACGTGGCGGATGGGGAGTTGGGTGTCTGGTTTTACGTGATATTGGTCCGATACGGGCGCGGCACTTCCCCCGACTGTTGGCGGTTGAGGTAACGACATTCCTCAGTGGTGTGAGTCGTGCTTGATTTGTGGTATTTGCAGTGTGGACGACGTGAGCGGGAAGGCGTACGCTGTCTGGTTTGGGGGTGAGGACGTCTGTATGTACGGTCGCAACTGGATGCTCAATGTCCAGGATGACCACAGTACCAGCAAAGAATCGAAGATTGTCTGTTCCGCCGGGCGTTAGATTGATCACGACCTGCGGTAGGAGAACGATGTGTGGCAGGTCTGCCGCGTGTGGTGGGACGGGAGCGAGATTGGTCTGGGGTAGTGGAGGTGTGACAGACTGAGGAGGCCAAGGGTTGGGTGGTGCCCTGACACGTGTAGTTCGAACCTGTTCTTTCATGAATGGCTTTAGTGACCTGAATAATTTTATCTCCTGGATTGAAACCGATTTCCAAGGCTAGCTCTCGCTGTTTAGGAGTAAGCCAGTGAAGGAATCTCAGGTAACCAATTAAGTCAGCAAAGTTGGTGAGTGAAAGCATTGAAACGCCATTCTTGTCTTCTAACCATTTCGTGCCTACCAGTAATTGGAGCATCTCACTACTAGTTGCTTTCATGGCGGCGGCAGCTTCGCGGAGCTTGGCATATTGCTGTGGGATGCGCAAGTCCTCATCTAGTTGGTTTAGGAGATTAATGAATCCCATGAGAGACGCGGTATTTGAATTCTGGCAACAAAGGCTGATGAGTTCCGTACGAAAATCAGCAAAGGTACGAATGCTATCGAAATGTCCTGCATGGATCGCGGATACGATGTCCGATTTGCCGTGGTGCAAGCGACCTAGGAGGTAGGCTACTTTGAGCGATTCATCGGTTATTTGTCTATTGTGTATTTCTGTTTCGACTTCTCTGAGGAAATCATAGACAGACCAAGTTGGGTCCTGGCTGGTAAATTTGGAACGATTGGCATCGTCGAGATTGATAGACTGTGGAGGGTTGGCCATGGCTGGAAGTGCAGAAGTGGCGGCAGGAGAGGTGTGGGAGAGAGAGAAGGTAGTGGCAGGTAAGGGCGAGCAAGACAGGGTATGGAGGGAGGCAGGAGAGGGAACAACAGGGGAAGGAGTAGAGGAAGAAGAAGGGAGTGTAGAGGCAGGAGTAGAGGAGGAGGTATCTGGATTTACGAGTGTAGGATGGGTAGTAAGTGATTCTGCGGGAAGTGAAACGGGAGGCTCAGGTACAGGGCGGTGGTACTCTTTGCCACTTTGTAAATGAGTAATTGTGTTAGAGTCGGCAGACGGGGTATGATCAGGTGATATTTCCAGGTCAAGAGGGCTGGTGTTAAGCGGTTGACGTGGAAAGTATGACATTTAATGCGGCAATGGAAGATGAAAGGATGAAGATGGATACGTAGGTGGAAATGTATAAATAACAATGAAAGAATGGAATACAAGAGTAGGCGTGAAAATGAATGAAGGTGCGGGGATGGATGGTTTAAATAAAAGGCGAAGGATGAGATGGATTATAAATAACATAGGTGAAGATGAAAACAGGGTAATGGAAATGAGATGGAATATTTACAATAACCAATCTGTAGAGAAAATCGAGGATAATCTCTATAGAAAGGAAAGTTACACTATAGTTACACAGTAGAGACGGGAGTGTTGAGATGTATGACGTGCAGGGGTGGCTGGGTGTAGCTGGGCTGGGGCGAGGCGGGGCAGGGTGGGGCGAGGCTGGCAGATGCGAGACGTCGTGTATCGTGTGATGTCACTAAAAATCCAAGGAGGCGGTCAGAATCTGATGGTTCAAAACGCTGCTGCTACCAAATGTAACTTGCAATACTTTGGTGATAGAAACTCCGTGTACAAACAGCTAGATAAGGAGTTTATTACAAGCTCACAGTAAAATAGTCTGCCCATCTTGGCTGCCTGCTAAGAACTGATGCAATAACGTCTTCTGCCCAGGCGTCAGGTCCTGGGAAAGCGTGCTGACCTAGCAAGTTTAGTGGGGGCATGTATGCATTGGGGGTGGGACATATATACATCGGGGGTAGACATATTGTGGAGGGGGTACACTCCTCGTCGCCCCTTCAGCTCCCCGCGGTGAAATCCTTTCTCTCCTGAGCCACGAGGTAGCACCACATCTCACTGCTCCATCCTCATCCTCATCCTCGCCCTTGCCCTCCCTTTCCTCTCGGGGCTGGAGAGAGGTGCATGCACATGGTTGGGGTCCAGGCTGGCCTTCTTTAGCCTCACAATATGTCACGTATTGCCGCTTCCTTGGAGCCGGTACTTCCTCATCACTGCTGCTTGTTTCATCCACAGGAAGCAAGTAATCCTTGTCCACCACATCGTCATCAAGTGGGGAATCACTGTTGCCTGTGAGGGCGTCCAGGGTGGCTTGAATTTCAATGTCAGAGAGACCTCGGTGCGCCATTTCTGATGAGGGTCACTGCTAACAGGTGAGTGACCGAGACAAGGGAGCACACGGGTCACGTGAGGTCAGGGAGTGTCCCCACCTGGTGGCGGGTTGTGGAAGGTGTCCTGCGCCTACGTACAAAAAATAATGTGTGAGATTTGAAAAATGTGCAAATGACAGACCGTGCAATTGCAAAAAGTATGAGTACGTCGTCGGGTGTCAGCATGACAAAACTTGGTGACGTATCCATACGTCGTCGGGACGCCTTGGATTAAGCGGGTCAAGTAGATCTGACCCCAAATCATACAAGTACACAATCAAGGGATTTCGAGGAAGGGAGGAAACATCACCTGAGTGGCTTGTAAAGACTATTCACTAAAGTCAGTCATTTGGGATGAATTAATGTATGCCCATGACTGGCCTACACAACTGGGTAAAAGTGGGGTGGTAGATTGATGGGAGAGTGGTGGGATGGCAGTCAGTGTGACTATGAACCACGGATCGAGGGCTCACCGCACCCATGCTACCGACTTCATCAGTCAATCAGCAGCAATCTTCAAACTCTTTCTGGGCTCCTCGTGACTGGCTTGATTGAATGGGGTATAGTGTTGTTGCAGTCTCCAGTGAGGATTTAAGAGATTAAACAGGGTTATTTTTAGTGTGTCACACAAGCATACAAGATCCAGCCTTACTCGGAATATTATCCATATGAATGTGTGACTTATTATTTAAAAGGGAAACAAACTGATTACATATGCAACTCCCGAAAATACCTACTTATATATGAATATAAAATCATGGTTATACCCTCTTGATAATCATCTGACTGGAGAAATATCATTACAAAACCATTAAATATTTGAACAATAGCGACTACACAGAAACTATCGCGAGAGTTCAAATAATTTTCAAAAACCACTTGAAAGCGACACAGATCAATAAATCGCATATTGGAACAGATGTTTCTCTGTACGTTTAAAAATTCACGGAGTGCAATAAACCCATTCTCTTTGGTGCACTTTACAACTGCCCAAGTTAGATGAGGAAAACGAGAAAATATTTTCCTGTGAACTAAAATCAGCCATAAAAAGCAAGTACAGCATTATTTTTAGGAAGTCAATAATTCGAATACTGGCAGGAAAAACTATTGCTTGGGCAAAGAAGGTATAATGTTGTTAGAAGTAGTACATGGTGCATTTTAAAGTCAGAAGTGATTACACAAGTGGATGGAAGTAATATACTCGACCTTGCCTTGGGAAAGAGACTGATACATTAGATTTTGTACGGTTGCAAAAAATTTTGTAACAGTGAATATTGGTTATAGTATCATTTGACTTGAAGTTACCATAACCTGCAACACTAGTATACTCGTAAATGGCATTTTTGTTCCTAACTATAAAACAGCTGACTTTGATAATATGAGACAAGAAATTTCCAACACTGCTGGACTGAGTTAGTAACAAACGTTGACGTTGGGGGAGGCGGTGGCTCAATCGGTAGAGGTGGCCTGCAGTCCTACTGGACCCAGGTTCAAATCAGGGAACAGTTAATGATCTGAATTTCTTAAAATCAGACTTTACTGATCTACCAGAAGACCCGCCGACATGTCGTAAAAATACCCCAGTTAATACCAACACACAAGTCCTCTATGAGAGAGCCGTAGCATGTATTCAATATGGACGGTGGGTGTTAGCGCCGAAGTGGTGACATGTAGAGGTGTATGGTATGTAGGAGGACTACTGGGCCTTGAGAGCAGGCTGTGAAGTCTATGCCCAGAGTCGGACACATAAAAAAACAATGTGGGAAATATTCAAATATCTGTTAGTTCTGATATCAAACAAAAAATCTATCAATCTCTGTGTGTGTGTGTAATATATATATATATATATATATATATATATATATATATATATATATATATATATATATATATATATATATATATATATATATATATATATATATTCCGGCAATTAGCCAAAGGCATGTTCACATTAGTAAATGAGCCTGGATGTCGAAGAATACTGAAGAAATAATTTGTCACAAAAAAGGCATATATAAAGTAGAAACATACAGCAAATAACAATGACCGTGTCAAATATTAAAAATTTCAGCGTCAGTGTACGAAATTTATGCGGAAAACTAAATAGCACTACAAGGAGAAACCTTCTTGCGAACCAAAGTCAAACTCTAAAATACTTTCACATCATATGAGGAGTAAAAAAAATATGAAAGATAACATAGGCCTTGTACTGAATTCAGAGAGCAATCTCGTCCATAATACCCGAACAATAGCAACAACGCTAAACGACTCCTTTAATATAGTTTTCACAATACTAAATAGCATAAGCATTCCCGTCCCTCAACCAGTTTTCTCAGGACGAGAAGATGATTAGTTATCAGCTAACCAAACGACAGGACATGGTTTGTTAAATCATTTTCAGGAAATCGCTCCAAATATATCTACTAGCCCAGTTCAGATATCTGCTTGTATACTGCATGAATGTTATAGACAGCCTTTCCTATAACTGTTGAACATATTATTAGATGAACAAGGAGAACCATATCAATGGACGCTTGCTAATATATTATGTATCTTTTAACAAGACGATAAAAAAAGCGCGACAAATTACCGCCCAGTAAGCTAGTATGTTCTTTGCAATATTTTGTTCTTAAAATTAGACTTAAAATTACCGTGTTCCTTAAGCATAATCATATATCAGGTAGTCAGCGTAGGTTTCATATTAATAGGTCATGCCTTTCAAAGTTGCTTGAATTTTGTAGTCATATAACGACTGATTTGATATATCTAGATTTCCAGAAAGTATTAAATAAGGTCCCGCATAATAAGACCACTAAAACAACAACAACAGCAAAAAATGCTCTACCTCACTAACAAATTATGTTCATGGATATGGCGAATCATCAGACTGGTTAGATGGAACAAGCAGAATTCCCCAGTCGGTCACTTTTAGGACCAGTTTTTTTCAATATTTCTGTCAATGATCTTGAAAATGAACTCGTTTCTAAGGAAGCAAAATTTGCAGATGACACGATGAATGGAGGAAAAGTAGTTATGAGAGCAGAATGTGAATCAATACTAAACGACCTGAATAAGTTAATAGGGTGGCGTGAGGATTTGCATTTGAAATTTAATGTCCATAATTGTATAGTGCATTGTATCTCCATTATCTAACAACCGGAAGTAATGGACGAGAATGATTTAGGATTAATTATCTGTAATAGCTTCAAAAACCCAAAACAATGTAGAGCAGTCAGTAACAAGGCAACCAAATCAAATACTGGGCTTCATCTCTACGAACTTTGATCATAAAACGACGAGTGTAATCTCTAAGCTTTATACATCATTAGATTGACCACACCTCCATTACTGTGTGCAGCAATGGTCCCCGAATCTTACTGTGGACGAATAAAAACTCGAGAGAGTGGAGAGTGCAACGCAGATTCACATAAATGATCCCATTGCTACAAAATTTACGCTGTGAGGAGAGACTAAGGAACCTAAACAACTTTCCTCGAAAAAAACAACAACTCAGAGTACATTTAATACAAGTGTTAAGAATCCTTAACAAATTTTACTGTATGTGATAGTTTTTCGAAATAAAGAATGACACTGACTAGAAAAAAGGGTATGAAACTCAGAAACAATAGATGTCATACTAATAAATAAAAGTTGACATTCTCATAGTGAATAATGGAGTATGCTACCGTAAACAGTTCTTCGTACAAAGGCTATTGATAAGTTTAAAATTCGAGAGGACAAAATATTTTGAGGCTACTGGCTATAACTTTTTTACTTCCCTGTTGAGGTGTATGCTGACGACTGTGAGAAGTTTGCTTAAGAAGAACATTCAGCGATTGTGTCGGCTCTTTCTTCCACAGATCTGCAGCACAGAGATTACATATTGCATAGTAGTACCTTTCCTGCCCCTCTTATACGAAATCCCTGGCTTGTTCTTTCTAGCAAGCATTTTTAAAATATTTTCCTGCCGGTTCACCCAGTGGATGTGGTATGTAGGGGGAGCCTTCCTCTTTTCTACCGTTTTCTCTAAATGTTGGTTAGATCTTAGCAGAATTAACGGTATTTTTTTTTTTTTTTTTTTTTTAATGAATAACCTCGGCATGGGCCAACAGGCCTCCTATTACCTGTGTTTCATATGTATTCCTATGTATGCATCACTCGCACTTCACACACACACACACACACACACACACACACACACACACACACACACACACACACACACACACACTACCATCACTTCCACCACCACCACTTCCATTACACACCACCACCTCAGACCAACGCCAGCACCACCACACACCTAAGCAGTCCCGGCAGAGCAAATACTCGAGGCCAGAATGGACAAGAGCAAAAATGTGGAAGATGTGGAGACTACCGAATGACAGGGTGCCTTTATAACCCCTCCCCCCCGGACGACCATGTTGAGAGAGAGAGAGAGAGAGAGAGAGAGAGAGAGAGAGAGAGAGAGAGAGAGAGAGAGAGAGAGGTTGTTTGTATGGCTTGTATATTGTTAGCATGATGCCCCGAGGTGAGGTGGGGATTGGGACGATTGTACGGTAGAGTGGCAGATGTGTGTGTGTGTGTGTGTGTGTGTGTGTAGATAGACAGATAGACAAATAGACAACCAGACAAATAGAAAGATAGAGAATCTGATGAACAAAAATTACATTTAGACATGTTTTTATAGAAGTAAACATATAAACCTGTATAAACATTATTTTAAGTACTCCTGTCATACCTAGACGATTTCATCCAGCTCAGAAGATACCCTCCTAACTAGAGAGGTTAGATACAGCCCTCATTACACAGTTCTGTACGAGGGTGCTCCCCTTAACTGAAGCGAAAAATGTCTTCCAGGAGAAAAAAAAAAAAAAAGATAAATTAAATAAAATAAACATGCAGTTTTTCCTGAAAATTTTAATTTCGGTCTTTGCAGAATACTCAGTATGAATGAAAGGTTTGGCAGAAGCAAAAGTAATAGAGCAATGACGTGCTACTACCGTACTGAAAGGATTAATTACGTTCATTATTTAGGGTTATACGTTTGATACGTTGTTTGCGGTGATAATTAACAGGCAACTAAGTGCCTTAATAATAATAATTTAATATTTTTTCATTGTTAAGAATCTAGCGATTCATTACGTGCACTGCAGTGTTTACCAGTGTTAGGTAAATGGTCGAGAAACAGTTACAGTCCGAACTACCAGGATATGTGTGTGTGTGTGTGTGTGTGTGTGTGTGTGTGTGTGTGTGTGTGTGTGTGTGTGTGTGTGTGTTTACTCGTATGTATCTGCAGCATAAATGCATATGTATGTATGTACGTATGGATGTAGGTATAGTTTTGTCTATATGTGTGTTTGTATGTGTGTATACGTTGAAATATGTGTACAATAATGATACAACGGATATCTTCGTACTTGGTCAGCTCACTACATACAGTTGTCAGCGACAGTTTGCACTCACCCTCCACTGGCCAGGCATTCAGACTGAACTAAAAATCTGTTTTTAAGACAGCCAATTTGTTTTCGCCAGACGGATGCGGATAAATCCCTTATTTCAATACTAGCTCGTGGTTGCATGAAAGTCAATACGCTTTATATATGAGTTAGGAATGTCTCCTTTGTTACTAGATAAATCAAAATTTGAATTGGACAATGCTTGGACATCAACTAAGCAGAGGGAGGTGAGGGATCCTTGTCAGTTTAGAGCAAACCCGCTATAGTTAGAGTTTTGTAAACACCTCAAGTAACAGTGTCATCATGAACTGCTCCCAGAGCAGTTTAGCAAAAGTTCGAAGTACAGGTGCGGACAAAAGAAAGAGACACATCCTAAGCCTGGGCTCACACGAACTGGGTCATTTCTGACTGATGAGTTACAGTGAGAAGAATAGGGGGAATGGTATCATGTAGGGAGAAGTGAGGAGAAGGTGTGACCACTTTCTCACGCCCCCACAAGTGACGGGAAGGTGCTACCATTTTCTCACGCCCCCAAAGTGAAGGGAAGATGCTATCTCTTTCTCACGCCCCCACAAGTGACAGGAAGGTGCTACCACTTTCTCACCCTCACCCCCCACAATAACCCATCAAACAGAAAGGGTCCAGTTCTTGTGCATTCAGGCTAAGGCATTTTTTCACAAGCACCTGCATCACTTAAACACAGGACAGCAGGTCTTTGTCAAGTGTGATGCCCTGGCAATGATTTCCCCACAACACATGGTTTAGCAGAGTGAGAACAAACTATGGCTCTCAGTGTACACTCCATGAAGTTTCTAAATAGAGAGGTACATTAGATAGATAAGTAGATGTAAACAGATTGGAAACATAGGAAGGTAGATTAATGAATGATTTAGGAAGCAGGTAGAAATATTGTCCGACAGGGAGGTAGACAGAGAGGTAGATAGACAGATGGATGGCTGGATGGTTGGATGGATGGAGGGATGGATATAGATAGATGGACAAACAGGATGAGATGTAGATGAATGGATAGATATACATACAGAAAGATTGGTCAACAGATGGATGGTGAAATAGAAAAATAGACAGTTAGGCGGATAGAAATACAGTAAGATAAACAGAGAGATAAACTGATGGATAGACAAATGGGAACATATATACTATAGATGTATTGATAGATAGACAGATACGTAGATAGACACAGCCAGAGAGATAAGTACAAAGTAGAAATGGTTAGACATGCAAGTAATATGTTAGGTCAATCGAGAATTGACTGTACGATAAAGAGAATACTGAATGTATGTGAAAAGAATAGAAAAGTCAAAGAAAGGCAGTGAGAACACACCTGAGTACCACAAAAAATTACTGTGTGTGTGTGTGTGTGTGTGTGTGTGTGTGTGTGTGTGTGTGTGTGTGTGTGTGTGTGTGTGTGTGTGTGTGTGTGTGTGTGTGTGTGTGTGTGTGTGTGTGTGTGTGTGTGTGTGTGAGTGTGTATGTGTGTGTGTGTGTGTGTGTGTGTGTGTGTGTGTGTGTGTGTGTGTGTGTGTGTGTGTGTCTGTGTGTGTGTAAAGGGAATACTGAATCAAGCTGAATAAAAGAAAAATGTCAAAGAAAGACACTGATAAAGCACTCGAGTATCCTAAATACTTAACGTGTGTGTGTGTGTGTGTGTGTGTGTGTGTGTGTGTGTGTGTGTGTGTGAGAGAGAGAGAGAGAGAGAGGGAGAGAGAGAGAGAGAGAGAATGTCAGTGAAGATTCAATAAGGGAAGACTAAAAACGTATTAATCTTGTGTAAAAGTGGAATAGGGATCTATGCAAGAAATGATACGGTAGGTAAAGGTAATTTTAATCTAAGCAGGACATTAACTACTTCACTAGTTATTTCTTTCTTGGTACCTTCAGATGCCCTTGTTACCCGCCCCCGCCCCGGAGGAGCTCGGGAACGGGTATTGTTTTCACTCGGTATGCCTGTTTGTTTGTTTGTTGGTTTTGTCTGTCTGTCTGTCTGTCTGTTAACAACTTTAAGTGAAAACTACTGGTGGAATTTTTACAAAAATTACAGTGATGATGGGCTATGACTATCTGATCACCTGATAATATTTTGGGCCAAACTGGGCCAAGGCCCAGGCTTTAGGCCCAAAAAATGCAAAAGAACGGGGACGGGTAAACATCGTTTTTTCGCCGTAACTCCTTTCAAATTCGTCATATCGACATGAAACCAAAGCATCTTTCAAATCTGCATCATATATCATGCCTCATTGCATCAGGGGGCTCACCTCCCAGTTAACGGTAGGGGGGGGGGTCAATATCAGGTGTGTCGGGTGTAAAATTTAAGATGGGATAAAATTTTCAATTTCACCCCATTTTCTCCAAATTTCATATGCGACATCTTTGGCCAGCTATCATGTTGCGTTTATACGTCAGGACTAAAATGACTGCCTGGGATGGATTTGCTGTGTCTTGGGACCATTTCTTGGTCTGTTTAGATTAGTTTTCCTAGACGGGAAATTAATCCTTCCAGTGCAAGAGGCCCTTACCATGCTGAATAAAGTAGTCGCGAGAGCTGAGCTAAAAGAAAGACGCCATCGGGGCGAGAGTTAACTATTTCACTGCAATCACAAATATAAAAGACTTATTTTAGTACTATTTCCTCCATCATACGATTATCTTCAACTCAGAGTAGCCCTTTTTGTGAAGGGATTACTGATGTCTACATCTAGCTCCTCCATTTCGAAAATTCTCCTCACTGGTAAATACAATTGCCATGTTGTAGTAATAACAAATGAGAGAGGGCGAGAGAGAGAGAGAGAGAGAGAGAGAGAGAGAGAGAGAGAGAGAGAGAGAGAGAGAGAGAGAGAGTATTGGGCTGGAGTGCTACATACTCGTACAACTTCCATATCCAGCATTGTCAACATTGGCAACAACACCCACATGGTTTGCACACCCACACTGTGCCAGAGACCAGAATCTACCATGCACAAAAGCTCTTAACATTTTGGTTGCCAATGAACACACTTGGATATTAAAATTCAGCTAAATACAGACTCTGTTATTCATATGATAGAGAGTATACGCAGTCCAACAATCAGTTCAGATAATTTTCCAGACTTTTGAGTATTCATGAAATGGGAAATCAAAGCAGTTTAACAATCAATTCAGACAGTTATCAGACTTTTCACACTTCATAGGATGGCAAGTTCAAGAAGTCCAACAAAAGTTTTAACACTTTTGACTAGTATAATTTCCCCCAGCAAAACAAAATCATCTCTCGGAAGCCTCAGTGATGTAAATCATTGAGTCCCTGGACGATAAAAGAGCTGGAAGCTATTGCCATGAACATTACTTTATGTCTGTCAGTTATTGTCTATAATTACTGTTGTGTTGTGTTTTTTCAGTTAATAGTCTTTCTATCCTGACTTTGAAAAGCTTGTTCGTTTTTCTGAGTTAAGCCAAATCATATATATAAAAAAAAAGTTATATACAACCTATTCTTAGTTAGTTTTACGAATATGACCGTAGGTTCTCTTCCATTTTACATTAGTAATCGATCAACCAAGCTACGTTATTCCTCGTTCAATACTGACAATTACTTTATAATGAAAGGTTTTATATTAATGTGCCATATCTCCCAATCGGTGGTGGTTAGAAACACATTCACGTGGTGGCACTGATTCAGACAGCTGGCTCAACTGCCTAGTTTTATGAAAGTCCGTATTCCCCAAAAGGAGGATGGGGAACTGAACAAAAAGGAATTTTTAGTTTGCAGTCCACCGAACTCCCGTTTCATATGATTCTGGAGCCACAGCAACAACAAAACACGTCTCCTAATCATTTGTAATATGTGTTCGTCTGGGAAGGAAAAACGAGTAAAAGCAGAGGATGGAAGGATGTTCACTGAGATGGATGCAGTGAGGAAGAGATGGGCAGAGTATTTTGAAAGATTGTTGAATGTAGAGGAGGAAAGGGTGGCTGAGATTGTGGTGGATGGAACGGTGCAAGGAATAAATGTGTTGGGAGAGTTGAATGATTCTTTGATTACGAAGGAGGAAGTGGGGAAGGCAGTAAAGGAGATGAAAACAGGGAAAGCTGCAGGTATGGATGGGTGTGCTGTGGAATGCCTGAAGGGTGGTGGAGTGACTATTGTTGACTGGTTAGTAAGATTGTTGAATGTGTGCTTTCTGAAAGGTATGGTGCCAGTTGACTGGGTAAGTGCTTGTGTGGTCCTGTTGTATAAAGGCAAGGGTGATAAGTATGAATGTACTAGCTTTAGGGGCATAAGTCTGTTGAGTGTTGTAGGTAAGGTGTATGGTAGAGTGTTAATTATGAGAGTCAGAGAGGGTACAGAGGGAGTGATTGGTGATGAGCAGTGTGGCTTTAGGAGAGGGAGGGGATGCGTGGATCAGGTGTTTGCTGTGAGACAAGTGTGTGAAAAGTATTTAGCGAAAGTCAAGGATTTGTTTTGGGCATTCATGGATTTAGAGAAAGCGTATGATAGAATTGATAGGGAGGCTTTGTGGACTGTTTTAAAATTGTATGGACTTGATGGTAGGTTCTAAAAAGGGTGAAAAGTTTTTATGTAAATAGTAGAGCGTGTGTAAGAGTGGGAAATGCTGTGAGTTATTGGTTTCCCGTGAGAGTGGGGCTGCGACAGGGATGTATGATGTCGCCTTGGTTGTTTAATATTTACATGGATGGTGTTGTAAGGGAGGTGAATGCAAGAGTTTTAGGTGGAGGTCTGAGTCTGGTGAATGTTGATGGTGGAGAGTGGAATCTGAAGCAGCTGCTGTTGCAGATGATACTGCACTGGTGTCTGATTCAGAAGAGAGATTGAGACAGTTGGTAGAGGAGTTTGGAAGCGAAAGGAGGAAATTGAAAATAAATGAGAATAAGAGTAAAGTGATGAAGTGAACGAGGTTGGTAGATGGTAGGGGGATGAATATAGTTTTGAATGGCGAGTTGCTTGAGGAGGTAGAGTGTTTAAAATATATAGGGTCACATGTTGCTGTGGATGGAAGAATAGATGCAGAAGTGAAGTTTAGAATAAATGAAGTAGGAAAGGTGCTGGGAGGAATGAAAAAAGTGTTTAGATGTCGTTCGCTTAGAATGGATGTAAAGAGAAGGCTGTATGAGGGTGTTGTGGTACCGACTGCATTATATGGGGCTGAAACATGGAATATGGGTATAGCAGAGAGGAAAAGTTTGAATGTAATGGAGATGAGGTGTCTGAGGAGTATGTGTGGAGTGACGCGTATGGATCGAGTGCGAAATGATGAAGTGCGAAGGAGAACTGGAGTTGTTCGGGAGATGGCTGGTAGAGTTGAGCAGAGGTGTTGCGATGGTTTGGGCATATGGAGAGAATGGATAATGAGCGATTGGTGAAAAAGATAACTAGATCTGATGTGAGAGGTGTAAGGCTGAGACGAAGACCACGAATAGGATGGATGGACAGTGTGAAGAGAGTGCTGGATGCGAGAGGGATGTCTGTTGAGCAAGGAGTGGCTGTGCGTGACAGAAATAAATGGAGAGAAATTGTGAATGAATAAGTGATGACGCAGCCCTGAGGGGATATTCTCCCGCATTTGGTCTGATCAGCTAGTCAGGTCAGGTGCGTGTAAGGGGATGGGTCTGTTATGATGTGGCAGGGGTAAACCAGCTCTGCTGTCGGGCCCTGCTGCGGATGTCACTGATTGCATTGCGCAGTTGACCCTTGTACGGTGTGGTGCGGTGAGGATCTGTCCGTTCTACCCTTTGTGGCTAAGATGCGAATGAATGTGTTTAAATGGATGAGTAAATGGGGAGTCGTCCTGTCTCGGCTACCTCTCTTTCCTTGGGGGAAGCAGCCTAGGTATATAGATAGGTAGATAGTAGGAGTCCCCAGAGAACGCTTTTTTTTTTTTTTTTTAATATTCTTGCCACTTCTTCACGATTTTATTCATCCTTGGGTACAGATCTCGAACCGAAGGTTTATAACTATGAACACATATACAATCAGTCCCCGCCTTAAATATGACTTCACATGATTTGTTAAAGAAGTATTAATACAACCTTCCATCCGGCCATCCATCCATCCATACATATGTCGTGATTGATAAATAGATACATATAGACATACATAGACAGTTAGATAGGTAACCAGGTACACAGATGCAGATATAGAAAAATACACTAATATCGGGATAGTTACGAGTATATTAAGTTCAGTTAAATAAATTAGTAACTTTTATTTTTGCTAACCAAACACCTAGACGTCCAGCAAATGTATACAAATAAGTACCGTACTCCCACAGTATATAGAATATTTGAGATACATTTCAAGAAATTTTTTGACGCTTTCAGTCAATCAATTTTACGAACAAAAACAGCATATAGCAGTAAGCATTAAAAATTTAGCCATTTTCAGACATATATACACCAAATAGATTGATGACCAAACATGAAAAATAATAAACAAATGAGCATCAGAGCTACGTTATCTTTTATATCAGTAAATTATAAGCATGCATACCGTAAACGTTCAGCTCGACAGTTTTCAGGCGTACACTACATAGGTCAAGTAAAAGTAGCACCGTGATCGGCACACACGTTGTAATAAGAAACATTTGCGCATTTAAAAAGCGTTTTATTTTTTACTAGTAATTTAAATGCAAACGTATAATTAACATTCAACATTTGCTCATTTTGAAACGTATGCACCAAATGCGTCCCATACAAAATGCATAATAATTGCTGAACTTTTTGTAATACCAATGAAGAGGGAGAGAGAGAGTTAACATAAATTTCTTGAACTGTGGTGGGTTTCGGATATATACACCGACTGCAATTCATAACCCGATACAGAAAAATTAACTGACTATATAATAAACAAATTATGAAAAAAATTACTCATTGTCCTTAGAATGCCAACGTACATAGGAAAAAACATTCTGGTGATGATTAGGCATATGGATCAAATCTTAACATGATACAAAATTATGGACAAACATATTTAGTATAATAGTAAGTAAATAAGCATCAAAACTACACAACACCATCTGTGCCAACCATGCTGCCAACAATGCACTCGTTAATTACCGAACCTCGGTGATGAATATCAACTATCGTAGGAACTGGACTGGATAACAGAGGACACACAATGCATCTAAGACTCAGTTTTTACACCTATCAACCCGACAAAATCTTCCACAGGTATACCCACTAATGTTTAATAATATTCAGATTAATCCTGCATCATCCTTGAACATGCTTGGGGTTTCATTTACTCGGGACTTATCTTGGAAAGATCATATTACATTTCTTGTAAAATCTGCTTCCAAGAGATTGGGTGTGCTAAGCCGACTCCGCTCTTTCTTTACCCCTGCACAATTGTTGACTCTATACAGGGGTTTGATCCGCCCCTGTGTGGAGTACAACTCTCATGTGTGGGGAGGCTCCCCACATACAGCTCTTCTCAATAGGGTGGAGTCAAAGGCTTTTCGTCTCATTAACTCTCCTCCTCTTACTGACTCCCTTCAACCTCTGTCTCTTCGCCGCACTGTTGCATCTTTATCTCTTTTCTATCGCTACTTTAATGGTCACTGCTCCTCTGAACTGTCTGCTTGCATTCCTCCACCTCTACGACGGGCGCGTAGCACCCGTCTGGCAGCAAACTCTCATCCCTTTTCTGTCCAACTCTCTAATGCAAGAGTTAACCGTTACTCCCAGTCTTTCATTTATGCAACAGGTCAGCTCTGGAACTGTCTCCCTCTGTCTGTATTTCCTCCTGCCTATGATCTCCAGTCTTTCAAACGTAGTGTGTCCAGGCATCTCAAAATGATCGGATCTTGAATTTGGCTCTCTATTGTATTTTGTTTTTCTCTTGGAGGGAACTGTTACTGCGGGCTCATGGCCTTTGGTTCCTTCTTCCTCGCATAAAAAAAAAAAAAAAAAAAAAAAAAAAACACTTACTGAGTTGGTAATGATGGTGGTAATGGAAGGTATGAGTGATCCCTGACAGGTGGCAAAGGCTAGGCTATATACGGTACTGAACTAGAGAGGTAGTTGATTTTTATTTAACTATGTCTGTCTGTCTTTCATTAATAGAAATGGACGCTTTCTTGCGACGGTAGTGACACTCGTAGAATCTGGCGGTGGAAACGGTTACACAGATGTCCCTCAGCTCCCTCCCTATCACAAGAGAGGAGGAGGATTGTAGCCGGGCTCACTGCCACATGAACCTGGGGCAATAACATCTATCATCGATCTATCTGTCTGTATGCATGCCTAGTGACAAGGTTATTTATGGAAGTATATGTGGTAATAATTGTTATTATTATCATCAACTTTGTTTTGAGTTGTAAACGTAGATAGGACGTTCTCTGTGACCTACAGTATAATTTCGTAGATACCGGTATATCAGCTGGCAACCAGAATCGCCAACGATGCTGAAATGACACAAGCTGTAGTACTCATTCTCAAATCGGCCATGCTCAATTCGAAAGGCTTTTTTGTCGCATATACTAGAAATGTACAGTCAGGGGAAAAGGTTTGCATAATAATTCACTTTTACTGCTCTTCATTTCCTTCTGTTGGCTGCTATTTTTCACCAATGAGAAACTTGTGTTTCTCTGTCCATAGATGATTAAATACCTCATCATTCCAGCAACATGTTATTGATCTATTCGTGCTGCCTCCGGACGATTTCATTCCGTTTTCAAGGAAACGTAATCAGTTAAAGGAGCAATAATTGCTGTAGATAACCTCTTAAGCCAGAAAGTCTTTCCTATGCTCGATTAATTCTCTGTATACAGTAATAATAATACGAATAATACCTCGAAGTAATGACAGGGCTAATATGAAGCACTGGTTTTGGGGAGAGAGGGATATGCCATGTGAGAATTAGTCTCTGTGGAAGAGTTACTAACTCATTTGTATTATTGTACAACTATGAACAAAAAGCTGGGAGGTAATCCTATCCAACGTTGTGCCTTACCTCCTGTCCAACATTGTGCCTTACCTTCCTCTTCAAACGACAGAGAGTATCCTTCCTCTCACACTCATTTATTGTTTGCTTCCTAATGTTATCACAAGAGAATAGGTTATATGACACCTTTCATTGCCACACCAGGCAGATGTCATGAAGTTTTCCCTATGCACGTTCAATAAACATAATTTCATACAATGTTTTGTCCAGTTCCGAAGATTTATTGCAGCTGCAAATAGCTTCAAAGCATGAGGCAAAGTTGAACACATCACAAATGTCATCAAACTGGAATTATTGTGAGTCATCATAAACTTTCTTTCTCTCTCTCTCTCTCTCTCTCTCTCTCTCTCTCTCTCTCTCTCTCTCTCTCTCTCTCTTCTAAGCCTTGAATCTCATGTTTTACCTGGTAATTCATGACTGATTTATTTATATATACATACCTTCTATATTTCTTATTTAATATGCCGGGCCTTCCTTATGCTGAGTATGACTGAAATACTAAAAATGAATTTTAATAGCCATCACAAGATACAAGGGCTTAATGCTTGGCTAAATCATCCACCTTAAGAAAGTGAAAAATGTCTTTAGATTATATGTGCAGTTTATAATTGCAGCCACCTTTTGCGTTCATGTTTTGAACTTTTTCCTACCTCCATCGTCGAGAAAATAATAGACAAAATGGATTTTTTTTTTTTTGTTCAGGCATTAACTGTTGCATATTCAACACGTGTGTCCCTGCTAAAAGGTTACTTCAGAAAGATTTGATTACCAGCAAACGAGTGAAATTCGCTGTTGGTGTATTGGTGGAAAATTATCATAAGCGACGTGGCCCAGCCGTGTGTTTTTTTCTTCTGGTATACTTACACACTTGGTCCCATTGGCAACGTCTGACCAAGTTCAGCAAATAATGAGTCAGGAACGTTGTGCCTTCGCTAGAGATCAGAGAAAACAACTCGGCTAATTAAGCCAAAAAATAGTAAGAAATTACCTGTGCTAACATTAAACAAACTTGTACCTAACTGACTTGGGCCTAACCTAACATTAAACTACCATAGTACCTTAATTTGTTTGAGGGGAATGACGAAGGTGCGATGCTGCTGAGTGTGTTCGTCTCGAGGCACTCGATCCAACTATGCCAATATGACTGGATGACCAGTTATACTCTAAGGGAAAAAAAAAAAATGTTGGCCTGACCCAAGCACCACACTTTTCAAAGGCTAATAATGTATTACCTAATATAAGTACATCGTCAGTATTGTATTATATGGTTAATAAAACAGACACTGCGCAAATTGTACTAATGAGACAAAAAGTATCTTTCTTAGATTTTTTTTTTTCCAGAGGCGTTCAAACAATGCTGATGAAAAGTTTCGTGAAATAATCATTTCCACTTATTTGTTTTTACATGTGTTAGCTCTTCTGAAACTATGTTTTTGTCAGAAACGGCGACGGATCATTTAGATTCAACATATTATGATGTCTTTCAGTATACGGTCTTTGTTATAACCCTGGGGATACTATGAGACTCTAAAGGAAATGAAAGTAGAAACCCAAAAACTTCCATTATGATTCACAAAAGAGCGCTCGCTCGTTAGCGTGAAAACTCGTCATACTGGTTTAAAATCCTGAATGATTGGATGTTGACCTAGCATTTAAATCTACAAGAACATGAAAATTCTCGAATGGCACCTACCACTGTGTAGGCAACACGAATTATCCCCAGTATTCTGTATTTGTGCTTCCTTTGTTCCTAGGTATAATAACCTACAGTTCAAAGGACGCTAAAAATTTTCAGTATTATTGGTAATCTGGGATCAGTTGTAGACAGGAGATTGCTATATGATTAAAATTCAAAGAACTTCAAAAACTCTCATTCTTTAATATTTCGTCTTCCTCCATATATCAGCAGTGCTTCTATTGCGCAGTGGGAAAATATGATGAGAGAAAATCCCCATACAAATTTCCACACACTAGGTAATCAGGTAATGGTGGGAAGATTAAACGAGTCTACTTACATTAAGATGATTACGGGAGAAAATTATTCACGTAAAACTGGGTACGTTTATATACCTTCAGGAGCATTCATTACCTTCTCACTGTCGTACCATGCCGACCCAAACAAATGATGAAACTAACCGCGATTATTTGTTTTTCATTAGTTTTATTACCTGATATCATCCTATCCTCACATCACAGACACCACGCTTATGGCCTCACTGATCTCAACATTTTCTACATTCACTGCAGCTTTTGGACCTGAACACCATGAAATGATGATCATACACTTCATACATTTCACACACCCTAGGGATATGAACGTTCTGGCAAGCGAAAAGAATAGTGGGAGATTGCCAAGATGTTAATGATTACATGTGCAGGTTTTATTAATAGAAGCTGGTGCTTTTCATCTGTTTTCTGTTGATGTGTGGGTTACTGAGAAACAGGATACAACATGATAACAATACATCAGTGTTGTTACAGTAATTATTGTATTCGCTCATTGATCATGTAATGATTTCGTCCATCAGGAGTGTAGCTGCACAGGTGGCCCGCGGCAAAACTACGCAATCCTACCTTTATGACGAGGGTGACTGGCCTCGCTGGCAGTTTACAACATTATATATGCAATAAAACCCAACAGGAGCTCGGATGTAAATCCCAATAGACCCAGTTCAATTGGAGCGTGTAAATCCACTAAGCCACAAAACGTCATTTTGTTACAACACATAACATATTCCAGTTATGTATCTTGGAATAGTTTCGTAATAACTATGTTAGGATTTATAGAATGATACGTTAACTGACAAAATTGAGGAAACAATAATACTTTCATTTTCTTTCTGATTTATCTATCTGACTATCAATGGGATGAGAGACATCACTACTTATGTACAGAGTTTGTTGCTAACACACACACACACACACACACACACACACACACACACACACACACACACACACACACACACACACACACACACACACACACACACACACACACACACACACACACACACACACACACACAGATTGCAGGGATATTCGATATGTACCCAGGGGAACATTCACAAGATAAACCAATACCACAGAATGCTTGGCATGCAATAGAGAGAGAGAGAGAGAGAAAGAGAGAGAGAGAGAGAGAGAGAGAGAGAGAGAGAGAGAGAGAGAGAGAGAGAGAGAGAGAGAGAGAGAGAGAGAGAGAGATTTACTGTACCTCACCCTCACCTATGCCTACCAACGCTTCTTGCTTGATTGAATGTGTGAGTGGGAAGCATATGGTTTCCATAATGTCACACCTCCCTCCGCCTTCATATTTGTTTTACCTCCCGTTCTCTCCCTTCGTCTGTTTCCTCATCACCTAACCTCTCCCTCTCCCTCTTCTTCTTCTTCTCCATCATTTCACCTCCAACCTCCCCCTTTCCACCACCTCTTTCTGTCTCTCACAATCTTCCTTCCAATCTTCCTTCTCCGTCTCTTCTCCCTGTCCTCTACCTCTGCCTCTCTCTTCTTCCTCATCTCCTTCTCCTCCTCCATCCACTTCTCACCTGGTTATCTCCCTCACCTCTACCTCTCGTCCTCGTTTCCACTTCTCCCCCACTTTTTCTCTCCCTCTCATCTTCCCCTCTCCCCTCCTCTTTCCTACTTATCTCACCTTTCCCCTCTCTCCGTACTCCTCCCTCCCCATCTCAGTGTAACCTCTTATATATCTGATACTTTTTCACCCTTTCTCCTTCCCCTCTCCTTCTTCCCTCTCTTCCTTCTATCATCACCCTTTCCCCTCTATCTTGCTCATTCTCCTTTCTCTCTCTCCTTCACCCTCCGCTCCCTGTACTCATCCACGCCTTCGCTCTCCCTCACCTCGACAAATGCACCTATAATGACTCCCAGTCCGTCTGTGTGTGTGTGTGTGTGTGTGTGTGTGTGTGACCAGTGAACTGTGTTAAGGATTAAACCACACACACACACACACACACACACACACACACACACACACACACACACACACACACACACACACACACACACAGGGTGCTAGGGGATGAGGGCATAAAAAATGAAAATGTTCAGTTACTTGTTGGATAATGGCAATATGTAGGTGTTGGGAGTTATCAGAGAATAGCGAGAGGTTAAACTGATGGATCAAGTTACATCAACAGTCAACTGAAAAAGACAAAAGCAAATGATGTACACACACACACACACACATACACACACACACACACACACACACACACACACACACACACATATATATATATATATATATATATATATATATATATATATATATATATATATATATATATATATATATATATATATAATATGTACAGGTATATATTTGTGGTAGGTGGGGGCGCTCACCATCCACTCCACTCACTCGATGTAGTGCTGCTGTCGGATGTCTGCCCTTTCCTCTCCTCCATCCTTCTTTCCTTCCATCCTCTTCTGTCTTCCTTTACTTCATTCTTTCCTTGTCCTTCTGCCTACGGGTAACTTTACACTTCCTCTTCTGTCTTTCTTTCCTTCATTCTTTTCTCTTCCTTCTGCCTTTGGGTGACTCTACACTGAATGACAAGCCAAATGGTTTCCTGTACACCGGGAAACCATTTATACGCTGGGTGGTAACCATATAACCAAATTTTGGCGCCTGGTGGTTTATTGAGCAATTATCGCGCTCCAGTCGGATTAAGCCGGTGAAGGTTTATATCCAAGGGGTAGTTGGGGCTCATTGCTCATGTAATGCCACTCAGGGATGAGTGAAGCTGGTCACTCTCATCTTAAATGTCGGGACCAACTGCCTAGCCCCGGGCTCCTACGCTCCTCATGGGGCAATGTAGGATTGGATAATGGATATATATATATATATATATATATATATATATATATATATATATATATATACTGTATATATATTATAAATAACAGAACGGAGGAAGGAAAAACAAATGGGTAAAAAAAAATAATCCATACACCAGATTACTGGTGTCCTCTGTTCATAAAATATCTGTAACAGTTAGACTTGAACAGTTGTGGGTTGAAATTTGGAGGAAAATAACTCTGGGGAAGCGAGTTCCAGAGAGATGCAGTTCGGGGAATGAAAGAATTTTGATAGGCAGAAGTTCTGCAATATGGCTGAGTGACATTCCAGTCATGAGCGCTACCAGATGCCCGTGTAGCACGAGGGAAGGCATGGAGAGGTGGCACCATGGATGCAACTTCGTCTGAGCATTTGCCAAAAAAATATCTGTATAATAATGCAAGGGAGGCAACATTCCTTCTTACTTGCAGGGGAGGTAGTTTATATGTAATGGCAGGGTTGTTAATGATTCTAACAGCTGTATTCTGATTTTTGTCTAGTTGTCTTAATGCAACCTCTCCACAACCATTCCACAAGGGTGAGCAATATTCAAGCTGAGAGCGCACATGACTTATAAATTAAAGCCAACTGCTCATCGGCGAAGAAGTTACGGACTCTGTACAATAATCCAAGTTTCTTTGAGGCGGTTTTAGCAAGTGATCTGACATGAGAGGTCCAGCTGAGGGCACTGTTAAGTGAGACACCAAGAATTTCAATACTTTTGGAGATGGGAATATTAGTAGCACTGAAGGTAATGTACGAATCTGGCAATATCTGTCTATTAGTAAACTGTATATATTTAGTTTTACTAGCATTAAAAAAGACAAGGTTGTTTTTTCCCCATTCACTGATTGTAGATAGATCTTGATTTATGGAGATGGCTGTACTGAGTTGAGAGGCAGAGATATTAGACTTTGTAAATGGATGTCTGAGTATGAATGAACTATGTAGTGTTGAGTCATCTGCATATGAGTGAATGGGATTGTGAGTGACAGATAAGAGATCATTAATATGAACCAGAAATAGGGTTGGCGCAAGAACTGATCCCTGCGGCACGCCGACGTTAATTGAGTGGAAATTCGAATATACATCATCTACTTTTACTCTTATTTTCCTGTCACTAAGATAAGAAGAAATCAAAGGAACAAAAGACGTTAGTCCATAGTCCATATATATATATATATATATATATATATATATATATATATATATATATATATATATATATATATATATATATATATATATATATATATACAAAAATCATTAAAGACCAAGGCGTAGCCATTGTTCACTATTTTTCTGTTGATCTTTTCGAGTTTTCTTACACATTGTTTTACATATCGTAAAGCTACGGACTTGGGTAGATGCCTTAATGCTGTGAGTGAGTGTCCGCAGCGGTACCAATTGTCAGTTATCAGGTCATACTTACGTCGTGCTCATAAGAACTGCTCATCGTGGGAACTCTTCCACTCAGAAGTAACTAAATTAAAGCAGATCTTAATTAACAATGGTTATTCCAATCAAATAGTTGACAGAGAAATATGTCAATTTATTTCAAAACAAGTCTCAACCACAAATGTCCAACCGCTTCCCCATACTGTTACCCACAATGTGTATTATGGTAATCAGATGTCCCCTGCTTATAAAACGGATGAACGTGTACTTAGAGAGATTGTGACACGTAACACATCATGTGTTATCCCCTCAGACAAGCTCAGTTTAATTATTTACTATAAAAACAGGAAAGTTAGCAACATGATTATGAAAAACAACACAGCTCAACAAACCAACAAACTTCAACATACCAATGTAGTTTATGAATTCACTTGCCCACACGAAGGTTGTAAACTTCGTCACATGAAATATATTGGTATGACCACAACCACACTAAGCAGACGTTTAACCATGCACCTACAATTCGGTTCTATAAAAGATCATATGACTCAACATCACACATCAATAAACAGACAAGTTCTAATAGAAAATACTAATATAATAAAAAAAATGTCATGACCACATTAGACTACAACTGGCAGAAGCACTTCTCATACGTGAAAACACGCCGGCCATAAACAACCAAACTACCGGACTAGATCGTACCCTCAAACTGTTTAAATACACAAGGGCCCGACCACAAGCACCGACAATTTCAAATGAACATTACACACACAATAACACAACTGGCAACACGACACAGCCACAAACACCCACTCATCCATACAGCCTTCGCAGTCAACCACGTAGCTCATAGCTGACTACACCTATAAGGTTTGTCTCTTTTATCCATACACTTTTAACTGTAGCTCATACTTGACTTCACCTAAAGGGTTTGTCTCTTTTATCCATACTCTTGTAACTCTACACTTTTATTAGTCGTTGTTGTACATTTCAGTATATATATTGTATAGGTTTATGTTGTATATGTCATGTTTTATAGTGTATTGTATCTATATTACAGTCGCTGATGATGTGTAAGGATACACGAAACGTCCTACGAAAAATGTAAATAAATAATTAATAAAATATAGTTACGACATGGATCTTGGACATATTATCTACAACCTGAATCATAGTGTAAAACAATGTGTAAGAAAACTCGAAAAGATCAACAGAAAAATAGTGAACAATGGCTACGCCTTGGTCTTTAATGATTTTTGTATAAAAGAAAACATTCTGCCTAAATATACTAATATATATATATATATATATATATATATATATATATATATATATATATATATATATATATATATATATATATATATATATATCCAGGGGCAGGATCCCACTGCTACCTGGCGCGTCCCCGGGTGGCGGATAGGGGAAGGCCTTGTAGATATACAAGGTACCGTCTTAGACGGCGTGGACCATGGGACCCCCTATAGATATATAGGGCTCCACTGAATACAACGAGTAAGGTGGCAGAAAAAATTACATCTCACCAGAAACTATGTGGCAGGGAGGTGAGATTATTTGCCACAATCCTCCCAACCAAACATGAGTTCTATTGCAAAGTATTTGACGGGCGTTCCTGTTGGATCATCGTCTATTAAAGGTCCAACCGCACTGCATTCTGTGCTTATGGGCAGTGTGCCACGGAAAGTGAGTAAGCACTGTGTTAACAAGATAGAGACTGGGATATTAAACACTCTTAAATCCATGAAGATCTATGCATACAATGTAAGAAGCCTCGCTGAAGATTACAAACTTGATAACTTAATAGCTGAACTGGAAAACATTAGTTGGGATATTGTAGGTTTGAGTGAGACCCACAGAAAAGAAGAAAAAGTATTTCAGTTAAATAGCAGTGGTCACATATTTTACCACAAAGGAAGGGAAAATGAAAGAGTTAGTGGTGTAGGATTTCTAATTAACAGAAATCTTGCACACAACATTGTTAAATTCAGCAGTGCATCTGACAGAGCAACAGTGGTTGTAATTAGATTGTGCAAAAAATACACCCTGGAAGTGATACAAGTATATGCACCAACTTCTCAGAGCTCAGATGAAGAAATTGAAACATTCTATGATGACATCTCCCAGATTATGGAAGAAGAAAAGACCACCTATACTATACTCATGGGAGACTTCAATGCAAAAGTTGGAAAATCAAAAAATGGAGAAGCATATATGGGAAAATTTGGAGTGGGAGAAAGGAACGAAAGAGGAGAAATGTTGGTAAACTTTGCAGAAATGTTTAACATGAGATTAATGAACACATTCTTTCACAAAAGAACAGGGAGAAAGTGGACCTGGAGAAGCCCAAATGGAGGAACAAAAAATGAAATCGACTTCATTATAGCAAATAAGAATAACACAATCACAAATGTCACAATTATCAACAAAGTAAATATAGGCAGTGATTATAGAATGGTGGGTTGCATAGCAAGATTCAATTTCAAAAGTGAAAGAAAGAAGATGATTAAAGACAAAAAGATATACCCAATAAAAGTCAGCGAAAACAAAGCAGCTTTTCAGTTGGAAATAAGGAACAGATTTCAGGCTCTCAGTAATGCTGAATGTGACATTGATCAGCTGAATGACAGATTAACAAAAGTGCTAAGAGAATCAGCGGAGGTAGTAGGAAAACCTAATACAACCAAAGCCAAGAAGTATTCAGAAAAGACACTTGAGCTTATGAAGAAAAGAAAGGTAATGAAAGTAAAAACAAAGATGAAATAGAACGAACGGAATGAAACGAGCTTATCAACAAAAGACAAAGAGAAGAAAAAAGAAAGAGAAACATGGATCAAATCAAAGAAACCATCAAAAAAGGAAAAAGTCTGAAACAGGTCCGAAATAAAATGGCACTTGGAAAGCAACAAATTACATCACTAAAAGACAAAAACGGTGAAGCCATTAAATGCAGAGATATGATTTTTTTTTTTTTTTTTTTTTTTTTTACGTGTCCGACTCTGAGCAAAGGCTTCAGGGCCTATTTCTCGGGGGCAGTTGCCTATCCCCAAGGCCCAGTAGTCCTCCTACACCTACACATGTCACCACTTCGGCACTAACACCCACCATCCATATTGAATACATGCTAGGGCTGTCTCATACAGGACTGGTGTATTGGTATTAGCGGGGGTATTTTTACGACATGTCGGCGGGTCATCTGGTAGATCAGGAAAGTCTGCATTTAGGAAATTCAAATCCTTAAACTGTTCCCTGCCCCAGCCGGGATTCGATCCTGGGACCATTAGGACTGCAGGCCGCCTCTCTACCGATTCAGCCACCGCCTTCCCCAAATGATGCTGAAGAGAGTTGAAGAATTTTACAAAGAACTGTATGCATCAAAGACAGTAGTACCAATAGCTAACTTTTCTGTTCACACAAGTGAAATATTTGAGATTACACCAGACGAAGCAAATATTTCTCTTAAAAATATGAAAAGAGGGAAGGCTCCGGGAGAAGATGGAATAGTAGCAGATTTACTGTTGGACGCAGGAGCAGAAGTACGAAGTAGGTTTGCTCACTTATTTTCCCAATGTATAAAACAGAAGAAAATTCCCAAAACATGGTGTAATGCAATTGTTATTCTACTTTATAAAAAAGGCGACTCAAAAGACCTTAGTAACCAGAGACCCATTAGCTTGCTATCAGTCATTTACAAACTTTTCACTAAAGTCCTTACAAACAGAATAGCTACAAATTTGAAGGAAAACCAACCTCGTGAACAGGCAGGATTCCGAAGAGGGTACTCGACTATTGATCATCTGCACACAATGAATCAGTTAATTGAGAAAACTACAGAATATAATAAACCACTGTGCTTAGGTTTTGTTGATTACGAAAAGGCTTTCGACACAGTATATCACATAGCAATTATAAATTCATTGCGAGAACAAGGAGTGAGTGAGAACATTGTAAAACTGCTCGAAAACATATATAAAGCGGCAACTGCTACAGTTAAATTACATAAGGACTCAGAGAAAATTAAGATTGAGAAGAGCGTGCGTCAGGGAGATACAATTTCACTAAAGTTATTTACAGCATGCCTAGAAAGTATTTTCAGAAGCTAGACTGGGAAAGCAAAGGAGTAAACATAGATGGAGAAAACCTAAACCATTTAAGATTTGCAGATGACATTGTCCTAATCTCAGAAAAAGCAGAGACATTGCAAGAAATATTAAATGACCTGAACAGAGAAAGTCTGAAAGTAGGGCTAAAGATGAACCGGAGTAAAACTAAAGTAATGTTTAATCCTCAAACACCAAAGAGCGTCATAAGAATAAGTGGAGAAATTCTTGAAGAAGTTGAGGAGTACAATTATCTGGGACAAATACTAAAATTAACGAAAGATAATGATAGCGAAATAAAAAGACACATTACAATTGGATGGAAAGCTTTCGGTAAACATAGAGACATTATGAAAAATAGCTTGCCAGTTTGTATGAAACGAAAAGTATATAACGAATATATAATTCCAGCTATGATGTATGGTTGTGAGACTTGGAAACTGACAAAATCGATGGAAAATAAATTAATTCGTTCTCAGAGAGCAATGGAAAAGTTAATGTTGGGAATATCTTTAAGAGACAGGAAAAGATCAACTTGGGTGAGACAGCAGACTAAAGTCAAAGATATTATAGAAGTTATAAAAGAACAGAAATGGAGGTGGGCAGGGCATGTAGCAAGAGCAAGGGATAATCGATGGAGCAAGAGGTTGACTGACTGGACACCAAGAGATGGTATGCGTAGCAGAAAAAGGCCAGACAGGAGGTGGAGAGATGAGAAAGTAAATTTGCAGGGAAAACGTGGCAAAGATTGGCTCAGTCAAGGAATTCGTGGAGAAGGTTGGGGGAGGCCTTTGGTCAGCAGTGGACTTGTAATGGCTGATGATATATCTATATATATATATATATATATATATATATATATATATATATATATATATATATATATATATTAGTGTGGTCTCCCAGCATGTGGGATCTCAAGATGCGGGACACCTTATATGCGAATTTGACCCTTTACAAAAAAAATTATTATGCGAAATGTGATTTTAAAATGCAAATCAGTCGTATTAAAGCGATGGAAAATCGTTATTCCCACTCAAAATGGTAGTATTCGAAGTCACTAACAGATGGCTTATTAGTTTCCCACCCTTTCCCTTCCCCACGGCGTCCCTTAATCCAAGCCTCAAGACTCTCAGTCTGTCTGCCCAGGCCGCTATCGCATATTGTTGTGTTTTTAGCATTGTACAAGAACCGCTCTAGCTCACCTGTTACATCATGGCACCACCACTTCATTCGAAGAGTAAGTGGATCAATTTGGAGTTGATAATGATGGCTATAAAGTTGAACTAGCATGGTAAAAGAAACTCAAACATTGGACGTGAACTTGACTTATGTGAATCGTCAGTGAAGAACATTCTCAAGGACAAGAAGTAGATTTTACGAACCGTCAAGAATTATGGAGACCAGGAAGTGGACATGAGCAGTAAGGTTGCTAATCTCGCAATTTGACAAATGGAGCATTTCAAAGCACAGAACATTCAGAGTTTGTTGTCTTTCATTGTGCAAAAGTCTTTCCTAAAATTATACTGAAAAAGGGAGAAACACTGAGAATTACAAAGATAGGGTGAGGTGTCGACCATATTCATATATCTCCATTGATTCAATGGTTTCTATTATGTGAAATTTCCAATTAGCAGAGCATTTTGTCGACCTCATTCTCGCATTTAGGGAGACCCCGCTGTATATATATATATATATATATATATATATATATATATATATATATATACCGTACAGTATATATCTATATCTATATCTATCTATCTATCTATCTATCTATCTATCTATCTATCTATATCTATCTATCTACATATATATATATATATATATATATATACTGTACAGTATATATATATATCTATCTATCTATCTATCTATCTATCTATCTATCTATCTATATATATATATATATATATATATACATATATATATCTATATATCTATATCTATCTATCTATCTATCTATCTATCTATCTATCTATATATATATATATATATATATATATATATATATCCATTTGTTGGTCTAGTACTTCACTTTCAGCACATCTCAGGAGCTTCTTTTCTGCAGCCTTCCCATGTTACTTGATATTTGGAATATAATTATTATCCATATTGTTTAATGTAAGAGTTGCTGAAGGCTACGCTGTCTCTTGTATATGCAACTGGAGAACTCTAGGCCTGTCGTGCCCACTAACGAAGATCTACAATCTATTAAATTTAACCGGCCCAGGTATTGCCAAATGCTCGAGTCTTGAATTTGGCATTATTATTATTATTATTTTTTTTGGGGGGGGTAATATTGTTGCAAGCTCTAATGCTTATGATATTTCTCGTGTGGAAACACAAGTTGTAAGGGTCTGTGTCTGAGTCTGGTATCACAACACATTATTACACAGGTGGCATCAGCTTCAAGGACTGCAAAGTCCGTCAGAGAGCTAAATGAACAACCCACCACTTAACGCAGAGCACCACTTGAACACACACGAAATTTATGGAGAGAGAGAGAGAGAGAGAGAGAGAGAGAGAGAGAGAGAGAGAGAGAGATATGAGGCGCTCTAAAAAATCCTCTCCTGAAAAATATTTGACCCTACTCACTGTTTTGTCTGTTACATTGCCAGTAGGAACACCATGAGTATAACTAATTCCAATTTAGAATTACACTAGGTCACATCTCACATCCTTTCACACCTGCCCATACTCTTTCACTCTATCCTCAACATCCGAAATCATACCCCCATTATAATAACTTGGCCTAGATTTTCGTATTGTTGAAGCTTATTTCACGTAGCCCTGTGGCTGAAAAAGACAGTACTACAGCTCTGTTTCCTCTTCATAGAACTTCCTCATGACTAGCATCATATTCTAGCATTAATCTTTTGTTATAACTCAACATTGAAGATGGAGAGATGGAAATTTTATGCAGAGTTACAGGAAATCATAGTATCAACATAATTTTTGAATGGACTATGGTAACACTTGAAGTTAGACTGAAGGTTATTGACAGATGAAGAAGGCAGTGTCATCCCCGCAGGTTATTTCAAACCTGAAATGAACTCTAATTTTGTACTGGATTGATAGTAATATACTGCACTGGGATATTGAAATGCTCTAATCTCATAGCTTTAGGTTACTCTTAATTTGTAGTGTCTCTGTCTTGAATATTGAGCTGTAACAAGATATTAACACTAGAATATGATGCTTGTCACTGAGCGGTGTCATGGAAAGGTTTACCTGACATTTTTATTCATTAACTTACGTGAAATCAGCTGAAAAGGGACGAAAATATGTACCAACATTAAACGAAAAGAGCCAAGTGGTGATGATAATGAAAGGCAAGATAGTAAATCAATAAAAATTATTAATTGTGAAGACTGCAATGTGGGATATTAGCTTAAGAAACGAATGACAATATCTTTGAAATGTTAGATCAATAAGTTTCAGAGACCACACACACACACACACACACACACACACACACACACACACACACACACACACACAAAGAACTAATTAACAGGAATTCATATGAATGTTACTACATGAAATTGATAAGCATCCGCCTACCTGTTACATGGAGCATCATTCGCTTCCCTTCGGGTCTGGGTCATGTCGACCAAACATGTTGGTGATGAACATTATTACACTATTTTTTTTCGTTGGTTAATGTTGCCTGTTCTCTTGCGTGTGTGTGTGTGTGTATGTGTGTGTGTGTGTGTGTGTGTGTGTGTGTGTGTGTGTGTGTGTGTCATTGTATCGCACATGCAGGTGCATCTCGTTCACATGAACACATTCACAAATCCTCATGCAGATAACATCCATCTTTTGTCATGACAACGTTAGGAAGAAAGTTTTGTGATGTGTACACCCGAAAACACTAAGTTCTCGCCCCTCCCCTCTCCTTGTAGCCGGAGTAGCAGCCAACGGTGACCGTGCAACGAACACCCCACACCCACCGCCCCTGCCCCAACCCAAGTGTAAACGTTGTTGGATAGATGTTGAACGACAGAGCTGGTGATTTTACAATATGTCAAGTTTGTTTTCATAAACAATCAGAAGCAGTAGGGGTAATTATATAAAGGCATTTAATGTGTATGACTGTGCTGTTACCCGCAACATAATGAGAAAAGTGGAAAAATGAAAGACGACCTACAATGTATTATGTGTTATTGTCTATATACTGTACTTAAGTCCTATATTTTAATGTTACAAAATAAGCATAGTACAGTGAACAACATCTGTTGAAAGACATGATGTCTTTTCTCATTCATTCTCACTCTCAACTCCACCACTCTTCTCCCTGAGCTCCTGTCTCCACCAAACGCCTCTCTTACTCTCTCGTCCACCCTCTGTTAACTAACATAAACAAAGATAATGATGAAATAATCCGTCAGGTATTTATCTTATTTATATTGTCATACACCTTTGTATTAAGTAGCAACATATCAATAACATACAATACTTCGGTATACCTGACAACTACTTCATCCTGTTGTAAACCGTTACGTGACATGGGCACTGCAAGTTGGACCTTGTATTACAAGGACATACGGTTGTCTATCGTTAAAATTCGTTAAGTGTGGTTTTGGACGCCCATTAATTCATATTAACGTGGCAATTTACCCTTATATCTTGTTATGTCCAGACGGTGTTATTCAGTGTTAGAGATATCTTTCAAACTGACGGGATTAGATATAACCCCCTTTAACCGCTCCAGTATGTGAGATTTCTCATAAATTTAATAACATAGTTTGGACGTAACAGAAATACAGCAGGAAACACGTCACCGTAACGAAGCGTTTTGCAAAGGATGGGTAACCTTGCTGTAGGAACAACCATCAATCCAAGTTCACACCGATTATAGGGTCATATTCTGAGTGGCTTTGGATATTTCGTAACCCTTGCTGCTCTTAATTCTGCTCTTTACACGACTGAATCTTTTTATAATGTCGTTGAAAATGATGTATATATTTTAAAAACGTTAAATAACGTAATATTGAAGGAGAAGGTTAACGTGCATTATACAAAATAAATCTCCAACGAAGACTCCTGTGTCACCAAGAGTATGATTCCCAGCACTAGGCGTCTCTTGTCGTGGCCGTATTGCTAATGTACTTCATAGTGCCAGCTCAAAATTACGAAGTAGAGCAATGAAACACAAAAATCTTTCTCTACAATTACACACCTCTCTCTTACCGTCTTGCTGCTGCCAGACGCATATATCCCGGTGACACTGAGGTACATGAGCCTAAGGTTATCAATGAACAGGTGATCTTACAACATAAACCAAAACCATTTCAATTCTACAGCGATTTTTAAAAACGGCGTATCTCCTATCGCACCCACATTTGTAAAGGACACCGTAGTGTCAGCTCAGAACTGCCTAATAGAACATAAAGTTCCATGACAATCAGACGATGATATTTGGTGTATGAGTTCCCTCGTACTGATGGGATTAATGAAGGCTTTATTTTACCTACCTCGTTCAAAAGTCTCCAATGTAGATTACATCATTCGGAAACAGCAAGACAAAAAGCTAGTGTATAAAATATACCATTGGAGTGAATTGCTCGGAAATGCACAAGTGAACTAACTACAAAAGACCTCATCAGTTGAAGCCATATTGAATTTCAGACGCCACATACCTCCTGTCGTATTTGGAAGGGATTTCATGGTACCGCTAGAGAATGGCCAAGCAGGGCATGGAATATTAGAGGACAACGAATTTACGAGCAGTCGTAAAAGACTAGAGCATGTTGTGTATAAGTACATAGGATAAGACGATAAATTTCGGGAATAGAGGACAATTTCGACAAATAAAATAGGGTTAAACAGGAAAAGACATTGCGCTTTAATAATTCAATGAGGACAGGTTGTGAGAGGAGAGGGAGTGAGGAGAAAGAGGTTCAAGGGTGGTGGGACTGAGGGGGAGATTTGTGGTGAGGGTATTAAGGTGGTGAGGGTGGTGGAGGGGTGGGGAGTACGGTTGGTGCTGGAAGCGGGGGTAAGGTTGGTTTGAGGGTGGTGGGACTGAGGGGGAGGATAGTAGTTAGGGTGGCAGGGTTTGAGGGTGGTGTTTAGAGAGGAGGGAAGAGAGTGATAATGGTAGGAATGATGATTATTTGGGAGAGAGGTAAAGCTATCTGAGGGACGGGCGTGTGGGTGATGGTAGGAGTGGATGGTGAATATTGGGAAAGAGGGGATTGAGGGCAGGAGGGTGTGGGAAACAATTGTATGCTTTTCTCGGCTTCCTGCTGTTGTCTAATGCTGGTCAGTAATGGTGATGACCGTAGGCTGCCGCAGCATACCCACAGCATGCAGGCACTTGACAGACTCCGTGGCTACACATTTTGGACACATCGGTCTGTATTTTTGGTGGTTAGGGATGCTTCCTAACACCTCCTCCTTAGATATTTACTTTTTTGATATAGCTGGTTAATATCCTTTTATATGTTATTCATGCAAAGAGTATGGCAATAGTGCACGAATTTACAAAACACAGGAGAGGACAATAATGTCTATTGAATAAATTTGAAAAGTGGTTAGGAAAGGATGGTTAGGAGATTCCTTAAACGACGAGAATACCGCCCTTTAACAGCTTGCAGTATATTCTGAAACAGTAAGCGGTGCACAGCTCTTATAGCACCGGTATATAGTGTAGCCTTATTGCTCATTATTAGTACAAAAAGAAAAAAAAAAAGAGGCCCAAAGCACCTTTGCAGCCATGTTTTCATTGGCTCACACTCTGCCAGCTGTTCCCGCCACCCAGAAACCAGTAATGAGGATCATGTTTATTTATTTTTTTTTTTTTCAACAGTAAGCATTACATTTCTTGTCAGATTATTCGAGTGCGTTTCCTTAAGGAAGATTTCCTAACTCGCAGAATTAAACTTGGATGTGACGGGGCACGATAAGACCAGTTTACAGACGATGGTTTGTTAATAGTAATGTCAAATACCTGACTGCCATGGTGAGTCGCAGTTCTGGCCTCAAATGCTTTTATTGCAGCCCTTTAAGTTTTATGGGTATAAGATGGTTAAGTCGGCAAGGGGATCCAGGGAGTAAAAATTTGAGAGAGAGAGAGAGAGAGAGAGAGAGAGAGAGAGAGAGAGAGAGAGAGAGAGAGAGAGAGAGAGAGAGAAGACGGGGAGGGATAGGCAAGGTGAGGTAGCACTGTTGCAGTGTGCGGTAGGCTGAGGAAAGGGTAAGGTAGGGTCAGGCGTGGTGAGAGGATAGTACAGAGTGAGGAAAGGTGAGGATGATATTGTGGGGCAGGGTGAAAGGGGTGCGACAGCACCAAATCACAGCCAAACATATACAACGATTTTATATAATTCACTTCACTGTAATTTGTGGAGATTAAGATAAATCTTTTATGTGATCATTGATTTTTATAATGGCAAAAGTAAAATAGGCATAAATTAGTAACAAATCGTACAAAATGTATAGGCCTACCCTATTAACTTGATAAGAATGCATCATAGCGAACATATAAATAAATAATCGTAAATATTTTCGTGAAACTTTATTCATATCAATCATAGCTTGTTTCCTTTACAACTTTCAAGTCACAGTTTGAACAAAATAAACCATACTAATATACATTTCCCTCCTCAGTTGGTTTGGTCAATGCTACTTGATATTTGACTTGAAATATTTCGTGAACACTGATTAGCATGTCTCTGCGAACAATATTAGACGAGCTCCATGCGGGGCAATACTAAGGTGTAACATGCAAAATATATTTGCAAGAAAAACTTGCTGGAAAGATTTTCCACTGTCTAACGGCCGGATAATAATAATATCTAATTTTGCTACCTCTTGACAGACCATTAAAAAACGGAGTAGCCTTTCGTCATACCGGGATAAAACTTAAGAGATTAAGTCCTGATATAACGCTTGGTTTGCTTGTACACTTCAGCTGTTAATTTTGATTCATTTGTCCATCCGTTTATCTATAATACATTTATTGCGTTAGCTAATAGGAACACAGTAACCCGAATATAAGCTGCTAAATCTATATAGTAAAGACGAATGACCAGTTGATTGTCTCTGAGCGGCATTATATAAACGATTAACCCCAGCCATCCTTCTGATTTGAACTCTTATGAATCAGTCACATAAGACTGGAGTGCCTTAACCCACTAGACCACCAGACGTCGGCATATTTATTCTATACATGTTTATAAAATGATATAATATGTATTAGCACTTAGGTACATGATTCCATCCATAGCTTTGTTATGTTATTGGCACCCAACGTAGTCAATGGTGTCCTGGGTTATGTAAAAAATACCGCATTCACGATCCTGAGGTTCTGCATAACATCCTTGCGAAAATAAAAAAAGTATGCTGATTCGATTGCAGATCTTCCTTTAAAAGTCCATTTCACGTCTTTGGTGCTGCAGAATGATGGTAAATGGAAAACTCTCTCTCTCTCTCTCTCTCTCTCTCTCTCTCTCTCTCTCTCTCTCACACACACACACACACACACACACACACACACAATACTATAGGTGCTGTTTGGCATCGGCCACTGGGCTTACCACAATTTATCCTCGTTTATTATACCAGAGCTTCAGACGGGATAGCAGGTATTATGTTTGACTCGTCGTCTGTGTGTGTGTGTGTGTGTGTGTGTGTGTGTGTGTGTGTGTGAAAAATAACTCAGTTTTTCTTCGAAATCAACCAAACTTGGTGTTAAGGGTGAGGGACAGCCCACGAGGAAAGCTTTTTAGATAACAATATGCCAAAGTGCAAGGTCACAAGGATTGGTTAGACACTGACACAAACAAAAATCAACTTAAACAGATTTTTTTTTTTTTTTTTTTTTTTTTAACCAGACTTGGAGAATGGACTGAGGGTAAGGCAAGAATGAGGTTTCCATTTTTTTTTATAGATAAATCAGTGAATGGTAATGGGCAGAGGGCAAGCTCAAAGTTTGATCCGAGTGTTTCTTTGTTAATCCCATTTCAACCAAACTTGGTGGAAGAGGTAAAGGTAAACCAAGGAGTAAACATGTTACTTCTAAACAATAAATCAAAGGTTAGGGTTTAAGGATAATGTCAGCTTAGGCAATATTTATCCTATTTGGAACAAGCTTTGTGGCAGGAGTGATGTAAGGCAAGTATTATGCGATTTGATTTTGAGCACAATCAGTCAAAGGTTAAGGTCACAATGAGAAATCAAAGGCCATGATCAGAGCACAAGGTCGCAGGATAAGATAAACTCATTTTTTAAATTTTATTTGAACCATACTTGATGGAAGGGTAAAGGGTCAGGCAACAATCAAAGCATTCCGTTTTGAAAACAGCGAGTCAAAATTAAGGTCACCGGCCATGGTCAGAGTCCTACCTGTGTGTCTGACTGAGAAGAAAACTCACTGTTTATTCGGTTTTAACCAAAGCTGGTAGACGGGTTCGTAATCATCCAAGGGGTAGCTCATTTATTTTTTAGAATAATCTCGTCGATCAAAAGTCATGGTCACATGGCCAGGTCAAGGTAAGCAGTGTTTATCCGATGTAGGCTGAACTGTGTGCAAATGATCATGATAACAGAATGACAAAGGAATTCGATTTCAAGAACATTCAGTCAAAAGTCAAAGTCAAAGGAAAGGGTTAAAGATCATAGTCATCAGATAAGGTCACCCCTACCCTCCATTAGCTTATTGAGCCTAAACCAAACTTCTAGGAAGTGTTAAGGGTCAGGCAAGAATGAAGTAATTGGATTTTTAGAGCAATCATTCGAAAACAAAAATCACAGAGAAAGTCATACTTGTATGTCCAGCCAGTACATGATATTGTGGGAGCGAGTATTACGCTTTCGGAGTGCTCCCACGAGTGTTCTTATGTTCTTACTGCTCAGGGAAGAGGAACTGTGAATAAGCATAAAGCCACCTCTGGCCAAGGTGGTATTCAATCGGTTATGCCTCTGAAAACTTCGTTGCGTTTTATGTTTGGGACACAACCTCATATTCAGTAATTTCCAAGGCCATATTTCTCCATCAGAATTATGCAGGCTTTGGTGGAGCGTTTAATTAGGACGCAGTAATGGTATGTAGTTAAAGGATTTTCTTTTGTGATTTTAAATAATTATATTAAATTCGTTCTGGTTGGAGGGAGATTTACCTACAGGGACTCTCTCTCTCTCTCTCTCTCTCTCTCTCTCGTATGCCACTAAGAACAGTGCAAAAATATTTACAAACAAAATGATTCTTCTCACTCCTTCTTATTAATCATTTCACTATGAAGGGGCTCTCCTAAGTCGAGTGAAATTGTTTGGCCAAAGCAGGAAAAAAAGAATATATGTCATTGAAGTGATGCATTACCTGTTCGGTATCTCAGGGACTCGATTCACTGTAGCTGTTATCTTTTCATGTGACTCAACTTTTGTTCTTCCACAGCACAAATAGTAAGTTACGCTTGCACGGGTTTGCTGAGTCTCCTTCGTTACTAACCATCCAGTTTTACTCAGCTGACCGTCAGCGGAGGTAACTGGTGTCCTAGATATGCGTTACTACAAACTATTATTATTATTATTATTATTATTTTTTTTTGAGGGGGAGTAGAATATTGAAAAAAAAAATGCGGTCGTCTGTTTCCCTTCCTGCTGAAACCAACACAATATAACGTACAATTCCTCATTTCCCACCAGGTTACCAACTGTTAACCTGGCACAGGTGTCATATCAAGGGATTCTCCGCCTGTAAATAAGGGTGGTGCAATGGGTGTTGAAATACAGCAGGTGAAGAGCACGTTCCTTCTGCGTTTTGTGTTAAACCGTGTGGTGGCGCACCTATACAATCATCAGAGCTTGTAAACTCTCCAATACACGCACTGAAGCAAATGTGCACAGTTCTGTGCTGAGGTGGGAGGGCACTTGTGCCTATTCACCAGCACTAAAAAAAAAGTGTAACACTTACACTTACACCAGGTTGTACAGATGTGTGTGGGGGGATGGCTCCTACACTTTAAACAATGTACCAGACCTTTTTCACCAGCTGCTGTACTTCTTGGTGACTGATACTCTCATTCATGCTGCAGTTACGTTGAATCCGCCTGGCGACATATATGCTATTACGCTCACCGTCACAGTATGTTCACGTGTTTTGTAATTTATCTTTTTAAGAGAAAGGAACATTTTCAAACCGGTTCATTTGTGTCGATATATTGTCCATTTCTATCTTATCACTTTCAGGTCCCTAAGGTTCACCTCTTCTTGCATATATCGGATCACTAGCTGCAATAAATACTCGTTGTGCTTTCCAGCGAGGGTTAGCGGTATCAGTTTTAGCACTCTCAGTTCTTCTTACTTCTTGCTGAATATACCGCAAGATAATTTTATTCCATCTATATACCTAGGCTGCTTCCCCCTCCCCCCCTCCAAAATAAAAAGCAGGGCAGCCGAGACAGGCCAACACACTCGCAATTTACTCATCCACACATACACGTTTACTCGTATCTTAGATTATGAAAATTGTTGGTAAAAGTGAGGTGTTGTATAAGGCCGTATCTAACACTACCATGTCGAACACCATCTTCCCAGCTAAATAAAATGGTGTAAAGGTAGGAAATATAACTTTAAAAATAAAATACATCACAGAATTCAAGGGGTTACGGTCATCATGGCAGTGTTGATATTAGGCAGTAATGCAATGTCCGTGAATATCATAACACAGAGCAGGGGATGCATTATTGCAGACGGGGTATGGTGAATCGCAGAAACAGGGCATCGTTAGTCTGCAGCCCATCAAGTTGGCATCCTGACGAGCTTGGGGCCATGGTAAGAACAACAACAACAGGAGTACATTGCCCTCCGCTAATGATATCTGCGGTAAAATGTCTCACCGAATATTTGGAATTAGGTAATGTTCTATACCAGATTATTAAGCAATGTTAAATTAAATGGTGATTAATTTCCACTTCGATGAATACAGTAAAAAAAAAAGGATAAATCCCAGTATGTAAAAATAACAATCTACGGAAATTCCATGGCAATAGAAAAGGCCGGCGCCCGTCTCGTTTAGTAGTAACTCAGCCAATCTTCAGTAGGCAACCAAAATGAAGACCTAAGCTATTTTCATTGCGTTAGGTGTATTTTTACGAAGTCCGTGTATTAGACGGTGCTGGATTTATTTTTCTTACAGGAGTCATCAATATTTCATTATGATATCCAGGACTAAAATACACAATCACATTTTGTATGATGAATTCCCTGTCGTAACTTAGATATTTTACATGTAAAAAAAGACGTAAGATGGTTTTAAAATCAACATATGTAACACTGAACCAGTAAACATTTTATATTATTCTAACCTGCGAAGGTTTCACTTTATTTTTTCGCAATTATCTTACTTGGTGATGGTGAGCGCATGAATCTTATTACGCTGAAGTCTATTTACATCTGCTTGACGATTCAGGGAACGACCTCACATTACTAATTACAATTCGTCCACTTTATCTTGGGCAGAGATTTTTTTTTTTTTTTTTTTTTCATTTTGCAGGTTACTTTTCGCACTTCATAGGCAGAAGAAGTCAATGTTTCGGGTCTACAACCTTTCCATAGAACTTTTCCGTGACTAGTACCGTATTCTTGCTACATCTCAGCATTCCAGAGAAAGAACTCTTATTTTTAGGTCCAGCTGAAGTGGACAGTGTAGCCATGTAATTAATTCTACTGAGTAAAGTTTCAGTTCTTAATCATAATTATACAGATATAGGCATGATGCTCCCCATCTTGGCCACCTTTGCACCATCTTAACAGCCCTAAGGCCATTTAGTACTGGAAAATCCTGTCAAGCAATGGTTGAAACAGGACGGTGAAGGATAACAAAGACATCTGCTATGGACTGCACCGATGGGCACCCACTGAGCCCGGCAACGTATTTCCTAGTTTATCCTTGCCATCTCTTGATGATTTGACGCAGCATAGGATAGACTTAACAAATGGATGCGTTTGGATAGTGTCTTAATACACGATTTCGCAAGGAAAAGCTGAAAATGTCATCCTAATTGAAGCAGTGCTTACTGAACAACCATCACTTAGTTAAATACTGGGGTAATTCCTGCCAGTGAGAAACATTAACTGTAATTGGAGGGGAGAATGGCGACCAACTTTTGCTATTGACAGTTCTTTTCGGTACCCAGACTGACAGTGTTGCTCCTCACCAAAACCTAGTTTAACCCTCTATGCGAATACTTACTTTCTTCTGTCAGGGATGTTATTATTTTCATCCCTTTTGACTTTCTTATTTCAAGCACTTATCGTAATTAATGGACTGCGAGAAACCATGGCTGTCGAGAAGTGACTGATTTTGGTGGCTGCCATTTTGGTACGGCTATTACACTTATGCTAATTACCTCACAGGCATCCCCCCCTCCCCAGACGAGCAGACAGCCCATATGCTTTGGTAGACAGCATCCAGGCAAGCTAATCATCCTGCGACCCATCTGTCTATCTATCTACCTATTGCCAGACGCCTTATTCACGTAACGGGTTGCCACAAACAAATACCTCCATGTTGCCCTTCCCCCGGCCACTTCACTGCCCTCCCCCTTGTTCACACCTCCATCTCTCTTATACATCTCCTCTCCATCCCGCCATCTCAAACTCGGCCTCCCCGTCCTGCTTCACCCCTCCACCTCACTCATATCCATTCTTTTGTTCGTCTTTGCCTCTCCATCCTCTCCACATGGCCAAACCACCTCAGTGTAATTCTAATAACGCTTTATATCACATCCACATCCACACCACAAAGCTCCTTCATTTCTTCATTTGTCAGTCTGTCTCTCCATGTAACTCCAAACGCTCCTTTCAAATAACTCATTCCCACTGCTCTCAGTCTTGGCTTGTGACCTAACAAGGTCCTAGCTTCACTTCCATACAGTAGGGAGTAGTATGATGCAGACTCGTTTTTACTTTCATGCTCACTTCCCTATTTCTTATCACTACTTTCATCCTTGCTTTACCCTTTCAATCACCTCATTCTCCATACTTCCACCATTACTCATCACACTACCCAAGTGCTTAAATGCACTCACATTTTGCAATTCCTCATCATCCAGCTTCTCTGTGTATTCAGTGACTTGATTTCTCTTGAAGACCATAACTTTACTCTTCCCTACATTAACCTTTAGATTCCGTATCCTACACACTTTCCCAAACTCATTCACCAAGCCTTGCAGTTCCCCTTCGCCTTCATTTAAAAATACAGTACCGTCCGCAAACAATAGCTACAGGAAGTTTCCAAACGTGGCCCTCTCTCATTAGGGCTGCTCCAACATCCACTGCCCTACTTTGGACCTCTTTTATAACACAGTCCATTATTATGCAGACTGGACCTTCATGGAGATATGGCACATCCCTATTTCAGTCCAACATTCAGATAGAAAAAATAACTCACTTCATTATCCACAAGCACTGCAGCCTTGGCACCCTCAAACATACTCTACACGGCCTTCAACAACGTCCCATTTACTCCACATATTCTTAACAATTTCAACATTCCTTGTCTATCCACTCTGTCATAAGCTTTCTCTCGATCCATGAAGGCCACATCATCTTCTGTCCCTTCTCTAGAAACTTTTCCACTAAAGACCTAAGGATGAATATCTGATATACACAACCTCTTCCCTTCCGAAAAACCACCTGTTCTTCACCAGCTAATTCCTCTGTTGTTTCTCTAACTCTGTCAGTAAGTATCCTACCATATACTTTCTACTGTTACACAAAGGAGACAAATGCCCTTATGATAACCAAATACTTCTCTTTCCCCCTTTCCTTTGTACAGGGGGATAATTATACCTGACTTCCAATCCTCCGGGACTCTACCTTCCTCCCAGGCGAATATGCACATCTTCTATATCCTTTCTACAACTATCTGTCGCTCATGTTTCAGCATTTCAATACACACTCCATCAATTCCTGGGGCTATCCTCGTCTTGCCTTTCTTCATTGCATCCACTACTTCCATCCTACTGATCTCTTCCCTCTTCTCACCATCGTCCTTCATCCAGCTATTCCCCAGCCACTTATACTCGAATTGCTTGCATTCTCTATGTTTAACAGTTCCTTAGAATGTTCTCTCCAGCTGCTCACTTTCTCTCCCTTCTCCACTATCAGTCTACCATTTTTATCTTACACCCCCTTACTAACTTCTCTATCACCCTGTCTAACTGTCTCTACTTCCCTCCAGAATTTTTTCTTACATTCCTTCCACTTTACACTCAAATTCCTTCCAAATTCCTCATCCACTCTCTTCTTACTGTCTCTTATTAATCTCTTCACGTCTCTTTTCCTCACTACATATGACTGTCTCTTCCTTCTCTCACCCTCCTCCATGCCTCTGCTTCCCATCAACTCTCTTTATGCTTTCTTCTTTTGCACCATAGCTTGTATCACCCCTTCAGTCCACCATGCTGTTCCCTGCATCCCCTTTCGTCTTTTCCTCACCCGACACACCACCTCATATGCTGCACAGTTTTCTTCTGTGAATATCTTGCACACACCTTCCACCTCCCCGTTTGCTATAAATCTTATTTACCCAGTCGCTCATCCACTTTTTTCTTATATTCTGCCTTTTTTTCCATTCTCTTGCAACGTTTCTACCCTACTTGTATGAACTTCTTCCTCCTGTCCTTCCCTCCTTCTATTCCTCAACTGCACTTGAACCTCGACTTTCACCACCACCAAGTGGTGGTCAATAAGTATACTACCAGAACCACTGTATGCTCTTGCATCCATTACATAGCTTCTCATTCTATCATCCACACACACACATAATCAATTATTGCCTTCCATTCATTCAGACACCACCCACCTTTCTCATCAATTGCCATGCATACCTGTGGATCATTTTGTGCTAAATATTGAGTATCACCAGCCCACTTCCTGCACAAATGTCCACTAGAGCACTGCCACTCTCATCCACTTCTGCAGGCACAACCCACTCACTAACTACTCCATCCAATTTCGCATCTTCCACTTACCCATTTATATATCCAATCAAAAACACTCTCATTCCTCAGTTGCAGTCAAAAGTTCTCGGTGGTCAGGGTGTGTGTGTGTCAGTCTGCTCAGACGTGCTAGAGACCTGTGGTAGTGTTGTGCTAGTGTGTTTTAGTGATCTGTGATAGTGGCTGTGGTGGTGTGTTGATCAGCGATAGTGCTGTGCTAGTGATCCGTGAAAATGTTGTGCCAGTGTGTTGTGGTGGCCCGTAGTGACCCGTGATAGTGCTGTGCTACCTTGTGTGAACTAGTGCGTAATTGCTTCCTCGGCAGAGAGCTGTGTCCCCAATGCAGGTATTGAAAAGGACTACCTTGAATTAAAGGAGGAACTTCTCGAACTGAAGCGGGAGGTACAACTTCTCAGGCAGGAGAAGTCACAAATGAGGGAACTGTTGGAGGAGATGTTGGAGGAGAAAGAGAAAAAGGCTGAAGGTTGGACACTAGTTAACAAAGATGCAACGAAGTTCACGCTTAAGAAGCAAACGGAAGTTAAGACCACTAATGCCTTCGACACACTATGGGACGAATGTGAAGGGAAGGGAGAGAGGGAAGTAGAGGAGAAGGACGGTGAGAGAACTTCCAGTACAGGTAAGTATAATCAGAACAAGAAAGGTAAGAAAAATGTTGCTGTTGTTGGAGACTTCCAGGTGAGATATCTTAACACAGCCATGTATACTCCACTCGCTAAACATGTGTGTCTTCCAGGGGCCAGGGTGGCTAATGTGACAGAAAAAATTTCAAATATCGTGAAGGATAGTGGTGACAAACCCACTGTGTGCCTCAGTGTAGGAGGCAATGATATTAGTAGCCGTAAAGGTGAGGTATTGTGGCAAAGGTACAAATTGATGTTAGAGGAGGTTAGGGAGAGGGGAGGAACCCCTGTAGCGCTCGGTGTTTTACCCAGATGGCGGGTTGGGAGGGAGTGGTTGAGCAGGGCAATAGGGTTTAATTTCCGCCTTGAAAGGTATTGCAAAGATAATGCAATACCTTTCATAGACTGCTGGGACCGGTTTTATGGACGGAGTGCCTTGTATAGTTGGGATGGGACTCATCTTAGCAGGCAGGAAGTTACTGTTTTAGCTGGAATGATAGATGGGGAGTTGGAGGGATTTTTTCGAGGTTGAGAAGTAGGTATACAGGAAGTTGCAGCAACTATACTCAGAAATCATTATTACCATGTTTGGATAGATGCATCAAGACTCACAAAATTAAGAACAAAAGTTCAACCATTAGTGTAGATACATCCACTCAGGCACCTCAAATTGAAGGCGATGATAGATGATAGAACAAGCGATGATAGAAGGGCGATAAGCGATAGTACAAAAAATTGTTATATTAGTAAAGTAAAGAGTTTCCCAGTTAGTAATAAAATAAATAACAGTAAATCCCAAGGTAGTGGCATAACTACTAGTAATAATCTGAAAGTGTACTACACAAACAGCCGGAGTTTACGTAATAAAATAGATGAACTGAGGGCTTTATTTTGTACAGAGAAAGTAGACATTGCCGTTATTAGTGAAACTTGGATGAATACAGACACTCGAGAATTTTTAGCAGAATATCAGATAAAAGGCTATAATATTTTTGTGTCAAACTGTCAGGGAAGAAAGGGGGGCGGGGTAGCTATTTATGTAAAGGATTCATTAAACTTACAATAAAGCAGACATTAAAGTAAATAGGGACACATAAAGTGTCTAGGTTGAAATTAATAACAATAGGGAGAAATCAGCCTTAGGAGCAATTTACAGATCTCCAAAATTAAGTAGAGCTGATAGTAAATACCTTTGGGAGGAAATTAGGAAAGCATCACAGTCCAGCTTAGTAATAATTGTAGGGGACCTTAATCTGCCAAGGATAGATTGGAGAAATCAGACAGGAGATGCAAAGTCAGAGGAATTTCTAGAGGTAGTACAGGATAATTTCCTTTATCAGTATATCAGGGAGCCCACCAGAGGTCATAATATACTAGATTTGGTTTTAGCTAATAAAGAAAATATCATTAGTGATATTGAGGTTGGTGGACGACTTGGTAATAGCGATCATGAAGAAAGAAAGTTCAAAATTATTTGGGATGTCTATTCCACTGAAAATACCTCCACCGTTCCTAATTTTCGTCTAGATTTCGATGGCTTAAGAGTTTATTTTCGAACGGTATTCCACAGGGAGATTAGCTATTTGAGGGAATGCCAGGTAAGTGGGGAATCCCAGGTCATAGGTGAAGGGCAGGAAACACGTGGGAATGTCCGTCAGGTGTCTGTGAAGGGGGAGGTGGTAGATGGGAATGTAGTCCAGGTGACGGGAATTAACTCAGCTCCAGTTCCAAGCAGACGTTCGACCAGCGAGAAGTATAACGAGTTAATAAATATAATACACGGAGGCCAAGATAGATATATCCCTTCAAAACCATTTAGAACGAATAATTCAGAACCAAGATGGTTAAACAACAGATTAAAATCTCTCATAGGCCAAAGGAAAGGATTATATAGAAAAATAAAACGTGGAGAGGAACACTTACGTAACCGGTACACGATTTTAAATAGAGAAGTAAAGAGGGAGATAAGAAAAGCAAAGAGAAGTTATGAAATTAAGGTTGCTAGTGAATCGAAAGAAAACCCCAAGGGTTTTTATCAAATGTACCATACGAAAAATAAAGATAGGATAGGACGACTCAGAACAGAATCAGGTGACATTACCAGTGAAGATAAAGAAATGTGCTCCATCCTAAATAATTATTTCATATCAGTATTCACCAAGGAAAATCTAGACCTGGTCCCTCAAGCAGCAAATATTTACGATGAGAATACGGAAAATATTCTTAGAAAAATAACCATTAGTAAGGAGGAAGTATTGAAAGAAATTAATAAGTTAGAACCTCAAAAATTTCCAGGTCCGGACGATATATATGGAAAAATTATAAAAGAAACCAAAGAAGAAATATGTCAGCCACTTTTAACATTATTTAATGACTCTTTAAGTTCAGGAAACGTTCCAGAGGCTTGGAAGACCGCAAACGTAATGCCCATCTTTAAATGGGTGATAAATCAACTGCGTCGAATTATCGTCCGATAAGTCTAACGTCAATAGTAGGAAAAATGTTAGAGTCAATTTTGGCAAATAAGATTAGAGAACACTTAGAAAGATTTAATATTATAAACGAAAGTCAGCACGGATTCAGGCAAGGACAATCCTTCCTCACAAACTTGTTGTCATTCTACTCGGAGTGTCTATGAGGCAGTAGATAGCAATAAAGCTTACGATGTTATTTATCTGGACTTTAGTAAAGCTTTGGATAGGGTCCCACACGAAAGGTTAGTTAGAAAGGTTCAAGCACACGATATAGACGGCGATATCTTAAAATGGAAAGAATCCTGGCTGAAAGGACGAAATCAGAATGTATTAATAAATGGAACTAAATCGGATTGGGGATTAGTAACTAGCGGTGTACCACAGGGTTCAGTACTCGGTCCCTTATTATTTATATATATAAATAATCTAGACTTAGGAGTCAATAGCAGCATCAGCAAATTTGCCGACGATACAAAAATAGGGAGTATCATTAACTCGAATGACGATTGCCATAACTTACAAAAAGACCTCGATACATTGTCCAAATGCTCTAAAACTTGGCAAATGGAATTTTACGTTGAAAAATTTAAAGTACTTAACGTAGGCAAGACTGTTGGAGATACTAAATACAGCTTAGATAACAAAGAAATTAGCAAATCGGAATGCGAGAGGGATCTAGGAGTTATGGTTAGTAACGACCTTAAACCAAGGCAACAGTGTATTAATGCGAGAAATAAAGCAAATAGAGTCCTCGGATTTATTTCGAGAAGCGTGACCAATAGATCATCAAAAGTAATACTGAAACTTTATCTAGGATTAATAAGGCCACATTTAGACTACGCAGTACAATTTTGGTGTCCTTACTATAGAATGGATATTAATTCGTTAGAAAATGTACAGAGAAGAATGACAAAAATGATACATTACGTCCGGAAACAGTCATATGAAGACAGACTGAAAACACTAAGTCTGCATTCGCTAGAGAGGAGTAGAGTAAGGGGAGACTTAATTGAGGCGTTTAAGTGGCTGAAGGGTATATATAAGGGAGATATTAGCAAGGTACTTAAAGTGAGCATACAGGATAGAACTAGAAATAATGGTTTCAAACTAGAAAAATTCCGTTTCAATAAGGAAATAGGTAGAAATTGGTTTGGTAATAGAGTAGTAGACGAATGGAATAAGCTACCTAGTAAAGTAGTTGCTGCCTCTTCCATTGAGAGTTTCAAGCATAGGCTAGATAAGCATATGACAAATAAGGGGTGGATATAGAAAAAAGAAAATCTTATAACCAATACTAATTCATAATTTTTCCATTTCAGGGTACACTATGATAGTCTCTATTCTCCATTCACACTTTCCTGTAAAATGTCCACGCCAGTTTTCCTGTACTGCATGGTGTTCTTTCTGACTTTTTCCTGCCGGCTTCGGCTGGAGGCCGGGGGTGAGCCTTCTTTGCTATCCTTATCTCATTCTAGTAGTTCAGTTACTCTTCTGGGAGCTGCCTAGCATGGGCCAACAGGTCTACTGCAGTTATCCTCTCTTCTTATGTTCTTATGTTCTCTCAATCTTTTCCATGAATGTTTCCACATTTGCCAGGATCTCTTCTTTCACCCCGCGTTCATGATCTTGTGTTGGCGCATACAGGCATTCAGTCGCCCACGATTGTATTTCCGCTTTCAGTCTTACCCAAACAATCCCGGAAGCAACAGATCCATACCCTCCTATATTCTCCTTCCGTCTCTTGAGAAACAACAATACATACACCTTCTTTTGCCCTCTCATTCTCACCTACTCCCTCCCATATACCCCATCAATACTCTTATTCTTTCATACTCTCACCAGCCCATTTAGTCTCAATTTATCCACATATGTCCACTTTTGCACCCTCAAGCACTTGAACAATCTCTCTCACCTCATCATTCGCACTCCTTACATTCCATGTGGCGGTCTGTACCGTGTGTCCGGTCCTTGGTCGCCGCCTACTGGTCCGCCCTGATCCGAGGTTTCGTGTTTGATTAATAACTTTTCAGTAATTTTACCCGAAAAAGTACCACTCGCATATTTCTCCTGTCATGACCAACAGTTTATTATTTTTTTTCATATAATAAGTAGGCCATTCTACATTCATATTTGTCCAGGGAGTCATTCATACGAAGACCTTCTCAAACTGGGTTATCATTACGAATATAGTAGGAGAAAATGATTGGATGCTTTGCACTGATTCGTACCCAAACGTTTCCTTCTCCGACATAAATCAAATTAATTCCGTCACTCCACCTTCAGTTTCTGCACGGCGAGAAAAATCCATCGTAGCTAAATTAGCTTTTTAGCCTGTGCATATATGAAATGAATACCGACTTCTTGAACACGATAACTTTTCTTTTTTGCCCCCCCCCCTTTTTTTTTTACGTGGGAGAAACTGTTTATTGTGACAGGGTTATTAAATCTCCATTTTCTTTCTAAACCGAAAATAAACGTCCAATGGCAGCAAGAATAACCACATATTACTTTACTGGATTAATCTTTGGAAAAAAATTTTGCACTGAAGTGTTGGATGCAGTCAGTACTAATCTCCTCGCCACAATTTGTGCATAAAGTTTTGCACGATACTCACACCAGTCAGCTGGTGTGAGTATCTAGTACAACACACACACACACACACACACACACACATCTATCTATCTATCTGTTTGTTACCAGACGCCTTAATCACGTAAGGGATGGCCACAAACAAATTGCCTTCACCTCGCCCTGTCCCCTGCAATTTCACTTCCCTGCTCCCAGCTCACCCCCCCCCTCTCATATACCTCTCCAACCCATCCCTCCATCACATCCTTGACTTCTCCCTCCCTCACTCTCCCTCCTCCTCACTCACATACACTCTCCTCGTCAGTCTTTCAGTATCCATCCTCTCCATATGGCCAAACCATCTCAGTGTAATTCTCCTAACGCTTACTATCACATCCACATCCACACCACAACGCTCCTTCACTTCCTCATTTGTCAGTCTGTCTCTCCATGTGACTCCACATGCTCCTCTCAAATAACTCATTTCCACCGCTCCCACTCTTGACTTCTGTTTCTCCAACAAGGTCCAAGCCTCACTTCCATACGTTAGAGTTGGTATCACAATACTGTCATGTAGTAACTTTTTCACTTCCATGCTCACCTCCTTGTTTCTTATCACTGTTTTCAAGGAACCAGCTACCTTTCTTCCTTGTTGTATCCTTTCAAGCATTTCACCCTCTAAACTTGCATCCTTACTCATCACACTACCCATGGACTTAAAAGCACTCACATTTTCCATTTCCTCCTCATCCAACCTCACTGTACATTCAGTGACTCCATTTCTCTCGAAGACCATAACTTTACTCTTCCATACATTCACCTTTAGATTCCGTTTCTTACACACTCCCAACCTCATCCACCAAGCCAAGCAGCTCTCCTTCCTCTTCACTTAACTACACAGTATCATCTGCAAACAACAATACAGGGAGTCTCCAAACACTGCACTCTTTCACTAGGGCCGCCCCGACATCCACTGCTCTACCTTGTATCTCTGTTATAACCCATCCAAATACAGATTGAATAACCATGGAGACATGACACATCCCTGTTTCAATCCAACCTTCAAATGGAAAAATTCACGCAGTCTATTATCCACACGCACTGCAGCCTTAGCACCCTCATACATATTCTTCACGGCATTCAGCAACTTCCCATCTACTGTATTCCATATATTCTTGATACTTTTCACAATCCTTGTCTATCCACCCTGTCATATGCTTTCTCCAAATCCATGAAGGTCACACGCAACTTCTTTCCCTTCTTTAGAAACTTTTCCACTAAAGATCTAAGAATGAATATCTGACCTACACAACCTCTTCCCTTCCTAAAACTTCCTTGTTCTTCTCCAACTAATTCCTCTGTTCTTTCCCTAACTCTGTCAATATGTATCCTACCATATACTTTTTCTATTACACTAAGAAGACAAATGCCCCTGTGATTACCACACACTTCCCTTTCCCCTTTTCCTTTACCGGCGAATAATTATACATGCCTTCCAATCCTCCGGGACTTCACCTTCCTCCCAGGCCAATCTCCACATCTTCAACATCCATTCTACTACTATCTCACCCCCATGCTTCAGCATTTCACCACACACTCCATCAACTCATGGGGCTCTCCCCATTTTGACTTTCTTCATTGCTTCCATAACTTCCACCCCTACTGATCTCTTCCTCTCTTCTCACATCCCTCAGTCTCCCAGCCATTCCCGAGCCACTTATATTCGCATTACTTTCTTTCTCTATGTTCATCAATATATATATATATATATACACACACACACACACACACACACACACTCACACGCGCATTCCTATACAAACAAAGATGTTAATAAAAGAAGTTTCTACCCCCACGTTTCCCAAAGTCGTTTCTTTGGTGAACAAGTTGTTTGGAGGTAACCAGAAATTAGTAAGGAATTCGACATTGCAGTAAAGTTCTCAAGAAACAAAATAGTACACCCCTAACATTCCAATAGACCGCCTCCAATTCTTCCACCTCTACAAAGTCGTTAATGTTGTACTAGTGATTGTTTGTAAGTGTCGTGTGTGCTTTTTCTTCAGGACACTCACATAGAACCAACGCCGACGAATTAAAGTTAATTTTGGTATTTAACATTCTTCTGCTGGTGGATCCTGTATCCCATGGATGATGGTGGGAAACAGGGGTGATGATGATCATTGTGATACTGATGTCCCCTGTGTTTTGATTAGGTATTGTTATGTATTGTTTTGTTGGTGTGAGAGTTGCATATATTGTTGAGTAGAGAATGACATGCCCTGATTGTGTGTGTGTGTGTGTGTGTGTGTGTGTGTGTGTGTGTGTGTGAAATTCATAATCGGCCAGCATAAGGATCCTAGTAGCATACAGTAAAGTGAGTTTCCACTGACAAATATTTTTTTAGACATCTGCTGTAAAATATAAACGATAGAGAATCCTTTGTCAGTGCCAGAACCAGTTAGTTAATGAATTGCTGTTTTTATCGTTGTCGCCCCAGGCTCATCTCAGTTTAATTTTGTTGGATGTCAGGCTGAAGTTGTCCTTCTGCGACCTACCATCCTCCATTCGAGGGATAGGAAGAGAGTGGAAGGACTTTAACTTATACTCCTACCACACTTAGAGGCATCCATCTCCACCAATAAATATTAATTCCTTAGTACTGATTGCTTGTAACCAGTGACTACAACTTCCATTATTAAAAACCAGTAATGTATTAAAGCCCCTGTGTAGAGTACAGCTCTCATGTGTGGGGAAGCTCCCCACATACAGCGCTTCTCAATAGGATGGAGTCAAAGGATTTTCGTCTCATTAACTCTCCTGCCCTTTCTGGCTCCTTTCAACCTCCGTTACTTCGCCGCACTGTTGCAGCTTTATCTCTTTCCTCTTGCTACTTCAATGGTCACTGCTCCTCTGAACTGTCTGCTTGCATCCCTCCAGCTCTACGACTGGAGCGTAGCACTCGTCTAGCAACAAACTCTCATCCCTTTTCTGTCCAATTCTCTAATGTATGAGTTAACTGTTACTTCCAATCCTTCAAGTAGGCAACAGGTCAACTCTGGAACTGTCTCCCTTTGTCTGTATTTCCTACTTCCTATGATCGCCTGTCTTTCAAAAGCAGTGTGTCCCGGCATCTCGAAATGGACAGATCTTGAATTTGGCTCTCCTTTGTATTGTTTTTTTTTTCCTTGGAAAGCAAGGCTTACGGGTTCCTGGCCTTTGGTTCCTTCTCCTTTACAAGAAAAAGAGAAAAAGAAAACTTGACTGCCACATACGAAGAACTGAAAAACAATGCTCATCGAATATCATGCAAAAAAAAAAAATTAATTATGAAGTTGCTCGAGCGATCCAACTCTGTAAAGTGAAAAAAAATTAAAAGTTAATATTAGCTCCTGCTGTTCATGTTACCTATTTAAGTATATATACTGGCACAATTTTACTATATTATTGGAAGTAAATATTCTTTTTTTCCAGGACTTACCAGCACAAATAATGGAAAAACCAATAATATATACATTTTTATTGTATTCGTGCTGACTCCAATGATTTTACTGAAGTTAAGAAATAGTTGTAATGTAGTTGTTACTGAGGATAATTTATAAAGCATCCATTTTGAAAATACCTTCCTGCTTTCTTACGCTGAAGAAAGTCTCTCTCTCTCTCTCTCTCTCTCTCTCTCTCTGGTTATTCTGTCAGTTATTCATTTTTGCTCCCTTCACCTTCATCACGCGTTTCTTCTGTCATTTATGACGAAGTGCGAGTTATTTATGGCACGACTCTTGGCATATTTCCTTCTCTGTGTTGCAGATATTTCTCGCTTCTTTGTCAACATTTTCCCTTTGTAAGCATTTTCTCTCCTTTCCTAGCATTTTCCCTTTCTCAGCGTTCTCCCTCAATTTCTCGTCATTTTCTCTCTCAGCAGTTTTTGTCTCTCTTACTTTACACACTCTCGTTCCCTTTCCCAGTATGTCTCTTTTTTTTTTTTTAACAATCTTCTCTTCCAATTTAAACATTTTCTCTTCCGAAGTATCATTTGTTTCTTAGGATATTGTTGAAGTTGAGAGGTTTATGAACTCTAGCCTATGCAACATACTGTAGTCGCTGTGTTAGTATCCATTTGTTTCAGGACATCAAGAGCGTACAGTTCTCTCTGAAATTATCCCACTCCTGCCTTTCTTGCTTACAGTTTTACACACACACACACACACACACACACACACACACACACACACACAGAAAGTTATGGGTGCCCCTTCCTTCATTTATTCATTTTTTGGCACGATAATTAATGTGTTTGGAATGTGCTACCTCAAGATCGAAACACTACTGATGATGTATACTCGTACATATATGGCTAAAACACTTCACACGAAATATATATAATAACGCATTTTTATTGAAAGCTGTTATTCTCGTGACACTGGACTAGATGAATTTTTCACTACTACCAGTTATATGATGTCCTAACGTAGTTTGTACACATTAGGGTTATAACTTTTTTACAGCCTTATGTTCCTGTATCTCAGGTCGATGAACTTTTGCTTAAAAACAAAAGCCCTTAGGCCTATTCCTCTCAGTTAAAAAAAAAAAAAAAGGTAAACCCCCCCCCAAAAAAAAATCGATTTTTGCAAGTGTATATTTACATGTTCAATAATTTAAAAAATAGCTTATACAAGTGCATTAATACTTATAATCACTGTTTATTACCTAGAATAAATCTAAGTTGCAGTTTGGCTTTGTTTCTGCAAGCAGCATAAAGTTCCTGCATCACTTTGATTGCACGTTCTGCACACTGATTACTTCTTGGTATCTTGAGTAAAGATGGCTCCTGCTTCCAGTGATCTGCATTTTTATTGCTTTATTGTAAGGCTTCAATATTTCTGACAAGTTTTTGAAGTTATTTTCACTGTACATCTGATCAGTAAACCAGTATTCTGCCCATTTGTACGAAATGAATCTGCATATCTTCAAAGTCTTCCTTGTTGTAGGCATAAGAATGAATGCAATGGCGAGAATTGCTCCTAAATTCCACCTCGCATTACTGATACTAGGAATTTTGTGAAAGTTAATCAAAGGAAAATGCCCTTTTTCTTCAAAGAATCTAAATACTCGTGTTAAATTATACAAAAACTTCATGTCATCTCTCCATCCTGACTTATCGAGGATCTTTTCTGTTCCATTAACACTCTGTGATTGTCGTTTTTCATAATTCTTTATTAATTGAGACACAAATGGATATTCGATGTTTGGAGAATTGGTGTTAGCGCCAAGTTCTTCGTCCATCACCAAACGGAGAATCCTGTCCAGAATGTGATGCTGACATTCGATAAATTGTGGTTTGTTGAAATTTTTATCCGAGAACATTTGTTGTAATCTGACAACAACTCCATTCTTTTTCCCAGTGTTAGTGCTAGTTGTATCAGCAATGATCATTTTTATTGCATGCAATAAGTTGTATTCGTCAATAACTTTTGCAATTCCTTCAGCAATAGTTTTAGCCTTGCCATATTCCAAATGCAATGCATGCAGTTTTATTTCGGTTATTTCATTTTTAAGTAGTACTACTTGTTACTCATTTTCATCAGTCTACTTTCCCTCGAAATGTAAAGACCATGTTTCCAAATGTAACTTTTCAATCATTTCCTTCTTCACTGTAGCAGCCTCTTGATTGACTTGTAAATTGCCACTTGACTTAGAGCTTGAATGTCATTACCATCATGTGACAATTGTTTGGATATTTTAGCGGCTTTATTTATCGATACTCCAGCGGATGTCACCAAGTTAACTGTAGCTTTACTTCTGTTGTGTTTTCTTACTGGTGGATGATTAGTCTCATCTTCCTCCTTATATTCGCTGTCATCAGATTCAGTGCAACTACCACTAGATGAAAGATTGTAAGATGCTGATGGTAATATAGGTTCATCAGGCAGTTTTCGTCTCTTTGAAAGGTGAATGGTTTCCTTACTTGGAACTTGACCTGTTGAGTACCCCACTTCTTCTTTGCTTTGCACTTGTGGGTGGTAGAGTTGTTTTTCTTCAGTGGATAACCACTGATCATTTACTATCGTGATATCAAAAAGTTATTCACGGCATCATATTTTCCACTCTTGACACATTCATCGTTACAGTTTAGCACCTTGTCAAGCTTTGCTTGTATTGCTTGATCTGACACATGTGGAAGGTTCAATTTATTCTCCCATAACTTGTAACTTCTTTAGCAATTTCGACTATTCGTTGTTTTCTTAATCTGATTTTTTTCCCTCAAAGAAACTGGTAACGTCCAACAACTTGCATTTGGTTTGGCATTCTGCATTTTTTCTTCTAATGAAGATTCTTCTAAAAGCACAATTCTTCTTTTTCTATGTGACTGCTGGACCGCACCAAGTTATTAGTTCAGACATCCTTGTTCTTCTGTACGATAGTATCATTTCTTTAGCGCGACATCATGCTTATCTGGAAAACAAAAATATTTAATATATAACAGTAACAGACTAAGCAATTATTTTGCTGACTGTTCACCTGTAAACTGCAAAGATAACTGTTAGATGCTGAAAACTGTGTCCCGTTTTATAATATTTAGATTACTCTAGAATATTCTAAACAATGTTATACCATACTAGAATGTTACAAACTGTTCTAGATAGTTCTAAACAGTTCTAAAATCTTCTGGTAAAGTTAAATATATGGTAATCGATTTTTTTTTTTTTGAGGGTGAAATTTTTAATAAACTGAGAGAAATAAAGGCATTTTTCTTTGCTTTTAAACAATGGTTCATCAGTTTATCATAAAGGCTACCTTTAATTGAACAAAAAAAAAGTTATAACCGTAGCGTACATATATATATATATATATATATATATATATATATATATATATATATATATAATCATCAGCCGTTTGAGTGTCCGCTGCAGGACCGGCCTATCCCTACCGAAGAGGGGACGATACAGCCAATGTATCTCTACCAAGTGGCTTAGGCTGTCTAGTATAGATTGTATGTAGGATGAGGAGTGCTTGTAAGTGTAATTGTAGTGCTGGAGTGGCTTTGGATGTGTGTGTAGTCTGTGAACCAAGTGCAATCGGCCCGTGCAAGCCGACTGGGTGCAAGCATACTTTATAGTATGCGACACTGGTTCAACCACAGCATCCCTTGTGTCCGCCAATGCAGTACATGGCCTGAAGAATGCTTCCAAAGTTTATTACCCTGGCAGAGAGCGAACCCACGTTCTTCAGTGTACGAACACGCACACTTTACCACTGTACCAAAGAGGCTCCATATATATATATATATATATATATATATATATATATATATATATATATATATATATATATATATATATATATATAGATATCATCATCATCATCAACAGCCATATCTGTTCCACTGCTGAACAAAGGCCCCCACCAACCTTTTCCACGAATTCCTTGACTGAGCCAATCTTTGCCACGTTTTCCCTGCAAATTTCTCCATCTCATCTCTCCATCTCCTGTCTAGCCTTTTTCTGTTATGCTTACAAACTCTTGGTGTCCAGTCAGTCAGTCTCTTGCTCCATCGGTTATCCCTTCTCCTTGCTATATGACCTGCCCACCTTCATTTCTGTTCTTTTATAACTACTATAATGTCTTTGACTTTAGTCTGCTCTCTCACCCAAGTTGATCTTTTCCTGTCTCTTAAAGATATTCCCAACATTAACCTTTCCATTGCTCTCTGAGGACAGATAAATATATTCTCCATTGATTTTGTCAGTTTCCAGGTCTCACAACCATATGTCATAGCTGGAATTATATATTCGTTATATACTTTTCGTTTCATACAAACTGGCAAGCTACGTTTCATAATGTCTCTATGTTTACCGAGAGCTTCCATCCAATTGTAATGCGTCTTTTTATTTCGCTATCATGATCTTTCGTTAATTTTAGTATTTGTCCCAAGTAGTTGTACTCCTCAACTTCTTTAAAAATTTCATCGCATATTATGATGACGCTCTTTGGTGTTTGTGGATTAAACATTACTTTAGTTTTAATCGGTTCATCTTCAGTTCTACTTTCAGACTTTCTTTGTTCAGGTCATTTAACATTTCTTGCAATGTCTCTGCTGTTTCTGAGATTAGGACAATGTCATCTGCAATCTTAAATGGTTTAGCTTTTCTCCATCTATGTTCACTCCTTTGCTTTCCCAGTCTAGCTTTCTGAAAATACTTTCAAGGCATGCTGTAAATAATTTTGGTGAAACTGTATCTCCCTGACGCACGCCCTTCTCAATCTTAATTTTTTCCGAAACGTTTCTCTTTCTTTTTTCTTCTTTGTCTCTTGTTGATAAGCTTATTTAATTCTGCTCGTTCATCTTTGTTTTTACTTTCATTTCCTTTCGTTTTTTCACAAGCTCGAGTGTTTTTCTGAATATTTCTTGGCTTTGGCTGTATTAGGTTTCCCTATTACATCCGCTGATTCTCTTGGCACTTTTGTTAGTCTGTCATTCAGCTCATTAATGTTCAACATTACTTAAAGCCTGAAATCTGTTCCTTATTTCCAGCTGAAAGGCTGCTTTGTTTTCGTTTACTTTTATTGGGCATATCTTTTTATCTTTAATCATCTTTCTTTGGCATCTTAAATTGAATCTGGCTGTGCAACCCACCATTCTGTGATCACATCCTATATTTACTTTGTCGATAACTGTGACATTTGTGATCGTGTTATTCTTATCTGCTATAATATTCTGTTTCATGCTTTGTTTCTCCATTTGGGCTTCTCCAGGTCCACTTTCTCCCTGTTCTTTTGTGAAAGAATGTGTTCATTATTCCCATGTTAAACATTTCAGCAAAATTTACCAGCATTTCTCCCCTTCCATTCCTTTCTCCCACTCTAAATGCTTCTCCACTTTTCGACTTCCGAACTTTTGCATTGAAGTCTCCCATGAGTATAGTAAAGGTGGTCTTTTCTTCTTCCATAATCTGGGAGATGTCGTCATAGAATACTTCTATTTCTTCATCTGATCTTCGAGAAGTTGGTGCATATACTTGTATTACTTTCAGGGTATATTTTTTGCACAGTCTAATGACAACAAATACTGCTCTGTCAGATGCACTGTTGAATTTAACAATGTTGTCTGCCTGATTTCTGATAATTAGAAATCCTACACCACTACCTCTTTCATTTTGCCTTCCTCTCTAGTAATAGAGGTGGTTGCTGTCTTCAGGCTGAATTATTTTTTCTTCTTCTCTGTGGGTTTCACAGAAACCAACAATATCCCACCTAATGTTTTCCAGTTCAGTCATTATGTTATCAAGTTTGTAATCTTCTGCGAGGCCTCTCACATTGTATGCATAGATCTTCATGGATTTCAATTTGTTTAACATCTCAGAGTCTAACTTGCCAACACAGTGCCTACTCACTTTCAGTGGCACACTGCCCGTAAGCACAAGAGGCAGTGCGGTTGGACCTTTAGAAGACGATGATCCAACAGGAACGCCCGTCAAATCATTTGCAATGAAACTCATGTTTGGTTGGCAGGATTGTGGCAAATAATCTCACCTCCCTGCCATATAGTTTCTAGTGAGATGTAAGTTTTGTGCCACCTTATTCGTTATATTCGGTGGAGCCCTATATATCTATAGGGGGTCCCATGGTCCGTGCCTTTTAGACGGTACCTCGTATATCTATATCTATGTCTATCTATCTATCTATGTATCTATCTAGCTATATATATATATATATATATATATATATATATATATATATATATATATATATATGGGTGTGTGTGTGTGTGTGTGTGTGTGTGTGCATTTTGATCTGAAAGCTACGTTAATCTGCGGCCTCCAGAGTTGACATCTGTTGTTTTGGTTGATGTTTGTTATACTGGCTAATATACTGTATGTCTTCCTCCTCCAGTTGTAGATGTACTGACCCAAGTCCGTGTGTGTGTGTGTGTGTGTGTGTGTGTATGTGTGTGTGTGTGTGTGTGTGTGTGTGTGTGTGTGTGTGTGTGTGTGTGTGTGTGTGTGTGTGTGTGTGTGTGTGTGTGTGTGTGTGTGTGTGTGTGTGTGTGTGTGTGTGTGTGTGTGTGTGTGTGTGTGTGTGTGTGTTGATCTGGATGCTATGTAAATTTGTGGCCTCAAGAGTTGACATAATTTTGTTGTTTTTGTTGATGTTAGTAGTACTACTATATGTCTTCCTCCTCCGGTCATAGATGTACTGACTCAAGTGTGTGTGTGTGTGTGTGTGTGTGTGTGTGTGTGTGTGTGTGTGTGTGTGTGTGTGTGTGAAATGGTAGTGTATGGGAGAGTGTACTGCGGGAGTCAATTAAGGTTGAGGAACAGTGTAATAATAATGAGAGTTGAGGGTGAATGTATTATGAGGGGGAATGTTATGTGAGGGTATTATGTATGAGGAGAGTGCAGTTATTGTGTGGCCAGTGCAGTATAAAGACAGAGTAGTGTGTGGAAGAGGGTAGTATAAAAAAGAGAATATTCGTAGCTAGTGTGAAGACAGTGTATTGTGAGCATTGTGAGAGATGAGTGTACTGTGTGGAGCAGCACTAGGTTATGATGACGGATGGAACGAGAAAGTTATTATAATGGTTGTGTTTACTTTCTCATTTTTCATGCTGTTCTTCATCCTCATCAGGGCACCGCTCCGATTTTGTAGTTAAGTGGATGTTGTTGTCTTGTTCTTGGTATGGTTGTTTCTGTGGTTGTTGTAGTTGATTTGTGGTTTGAGGGAGTCGTGCGAGATGATTAAAGGGCTCTCTTGAAAGGCGGAAGGCCCAAGTTGCTTTGCTCACATCAATCAGGTAGGATGAGGAGCTTTGGAAGGCAGTTGGAGACTGACTCATGGCTGTATTTCTTGGTGATACGAAAGGAATGATATTACCTCTGAATTAGCGATTTATATTGCATATTGCCCCTTAACAATCCCTTGCATGTTACTTGTATACATTTGTTATAAATATGGTTTGAGACAGCAACATACAAGAGAAAATGGAAGTATAACGTGCGAAGTAAATCGCTGAACAATATATATTTTTCTATTTGTAACACCCACTACCGTTATTCATTTTCCACTATGCCAGGAGTTAGCAATGTTTGTCAGTGCTTATGTGACAGTTTGATGTGGGAGCAGCTCGGCTACATCCACAATAGCTGTCTTGTTGACTTGAAATGTACGGGTTTGTTCATTTATGCTTTATGAACACCCTCCCTTACGTGGCGTTTTTTTTTTTTTTTTTTTATGCGAGGAAGAAGGAACTAAAGGCCATGAACCCGCAGTAACAGTTCCCTCCAAGAGAAAAATAAAATACAATAGAGAGCCAAATTCAAGATCCGATCATTTTGAGATGCCTGGACACACTGCGTTTGAAAGACTGGAGATCATAGGCAGCAGGAAATACAGATAAAGGGAGACAGTTCCAGAGCTGACCTGATGCATAAATGAAAGACTGGGAGTAACGGTTAACTCTTGCATTAGAGAGTTGGACAGAAAAGGGATGAGAGTTTGCTGCCAGACGGGTGCTACGCGCCCGTCGTAGAGGTGGAGGAATGCAAGCAGACAGTTCAGAGGAGCAGTGACCATTAAAGTAGCGATAGAAAAGAGATAAAGATGCAACAGTGCGGCGAAGAGACAGAGGTTGAAGGGAGTCAGTAAGAGGAGGAAAGTTAATGAGACGAAAAGCCTTTGACTCCACCCTATTGAGAAGAGCTGTATGTGGGGAGCCTCCCCACACATGAGAGTTGTACTCCACACAGGGGCGGATAAAACCCCTGTATAGAGTCAACAATTGTGCAGGGGTAAAGAAAGAGCGGAGTCGGCTTAGCACACCCAATCTCTTGGAAGCAGATTTTACAAGAGATGTAATATGATATTTCCAAGATAAGTCCCGAGTAAATGAAACCCCAAGCATGTTCAAGGATGATGCAGGATTAAGCTGAATATTATTAAACATTAATGGGTATACCTGTGGAAGATTTTGTCGGGTTGATAGGTGTAAGAACTGAGTCTTAGATGCATTAAAGACAACCATATTATTTTTACCCCAGTCAGAGATACGAGCCAAGTCAGACATTAGGTGTGCCATAGCCTCGTCCCTTGTTTCTTGAAGTAACTGTTGAGATGGGCGTTGCGGGAACCGAATGGAAAGGTGAAGGGTGGAGTCATCAGCGTATGAGTGGATAGGGTTAGATGTACAGATTAGATCATTGATGAATAAAAGGAAGAGAGTTGGTGATAGGACAGAACCCTGAGGAACACCACTGTTGATAGATCTAGGAGAAGAACGATGGCTGTCTACAACAGCGGCTATAGAACGACCAGAAAGGAAGCTAGTGATGAAGGCACAGATAGAAGGATAGAAACCGTAGGAGGGCAGTTTGGAAATTAAAGATTTATGCCAGACTCGATCGAAAGCCTTTGAGATGTCAAGTGCAATGGAAAAGCTTTCGCCAAAGTCCCGAAAGGAGGATGACCAGGAGTCTGAAAGGTAGGTGAGAAGATCGCCAGTGGAGCGTCCCTGACGGAACCCATACTGACAATCGGAAAGAAGGTTGTGATGGGAAAGATGCCTTAAAATTTTTCTATTAAGAATTGACTCGAAAACTTTTGAAAAACAGGACGTTAAAGCAATTGGACGATAGTTGGAGGGTTGGGAGTGGTCACCCTTCTTTGGGACTGGCTGAATGAGAGCAAACTTCCAGCAAGAAGGAAAGGTACAAGTTGACAGACAAAGGCGAAATAGTTTGCCTAGGCAGGGTGTAAGCACAGAAGCAGAGTTCTTGAGAACAACAGGAGGGACCCCATCAGGCCCATATGCCTTGTTAGTACTGAGGCCAGTGATGGCAGAAAATACATCAACTGAAGAAATTTTAATGTCAGCCATGAGGAAGTCAGAGGGGAGAAGTGATGGAGGAACAGCACCGGAATCGTCTAAGGTGGAATTGGAGGAGAAAGTCTGTGCGAAGAGATCTGCTTTATCAGTAGAAGAAATAGCTACAGAACCATCAGAGTAGAAAAGAGGAGGGAAGGATGATGAGGTAAAGTTGTTAGAAAGATTTTTGGCAAGGTGCCAGAAGGAGCGGGAAGAACTGAGTTGGAGAGTTGAGAGCATTTAGTATGGATGAAATTATTTTTAGTAGAGCGAAGAACAGACTTAGCACGATTCCGGGCAGAAACGTAAAGATGATGTGATTTAGGGGTGGGATGGCTCCGGTACCTTTTGTAGGCCTTCTCCTTGTTGCGGACAGCATTAGAACAAGCGTGATTAAACCAAGGCTTTCTTGCGTTAGTCAAAGGATATGAGAAAGGAATGTATGCTTCCATGCCCAACACTCGTTTCAACTGTGTGGTTGGATTTTTCACAGGTTTTATTTGGATATATTGCTCCAAAATGTCTGGTTTCCCTTGTAACGTTACTCCATTGTTTAAAGGATAACTGAATAATGAGATCAGCATTATTAACTACTGCTCACCATGGATCTTTCACATCTACATGATGACATTTTGAGGAAAATCAGTTAACTCAAACCACATTTGTCCCTGTAAAATGGCAAACTGCATCAAACGGAACCAGAAAATGCACCTCAATACCTTCCTTGAACAGTGTGTCGGTGTGGAATGATCATCAAAAGAAGACCACTATGATAGCTGCAAAGCGTTATGATTAGCGATGCGTACAGCAAGCATGTCAGGGAGGGCTGGTGTTAAATAGCCACTAGGATAGCATAAGTAGTCATATTAAAATTTATCTTTTTCAAAGCAGTACCTGCGTGTAGACGCGATCCGGGAACCGTACAGCACCACTGGACCATATTCTTGTTTAGCGGAGGCGACTTTATAGTCCATATTTCTAATATAAGTGTTTTATTCTGCATATTATATCTTGATCTTTTCTATATTTTTCTGCATATTATATCTCTATATTTTCTTGTATGTTATTTTTTCCTTTGTAATATCGACACATACAAATCTGTAACATACAAGTGGATACAAAGGTACACCAGGCAAAATGAATCACTGATAAACAAGTACTTCTATTTCTGATGTGGCAGTGTAAATACAGCTCATAAACTCCTGCACACCTACTGCTGATGGGCGAGGCACATGTGGGACTGTTGATGATTTACCTCGAGTTTTCTTTACTGGGAGTGTTTATCAGCTTTGCCAAGTGGTTGTTTGACATTGTGTTAGTCTTTCATTTGGTTTATTCTTCTTGTTCTTGTTCTTACTCGTCATCATCATCATCTTCATCATCACCATCATCTTCTTCTTTTTCTGTCTGTCTGTCTGTCTGTCTGTCTGTCTCTGTCTCTCTCTCTCTCTCTCTCTCTCTCTCAAACACACACACACACACACACACACACACACACACACACACACACACACACACACACACACACACATAAAATACGCAATTACCACGTCCATTTATCTTCTTGACCTACCGTGCCTCCTCGCTTCCTCAGACTTTCTCTTGCATCCACTTATTAATAGTAATAATTTAAAAAATCGAAATACTGATAATGATACAACTGCTACTACTGATGCTACTACTACTACTACTACTGCTACTTCTACAACTACGGCTACTACTACTGCTGCTACTACTATTACTTACAGAAGGCAGTAATAAAAACGTTGTCTGCAAGTGTTTCAAATAACGACTTAGGGTTATATATGGCATTATTAATTTTTAGTGCTCTGCCTTCCGCAGAGTTAGCTGTTAGCCTCCTGTGTGGAGCCGCACTACACAGTTTGGTTCTGCTTGTTTAATTTATTCCTGTTACTTTCAGTGGATTTTTGTAAGAGGAGGCGATTTTACTTAGAGTGGTTAGATACAGCCTTAGCATACACTTTCCCTATGCGAGGCCTTGCCTAAGTTGAATCAAATCATCCGTTTGCACCAAGTAAAAAATAGACCAGTGTTCACTGCGTTTGGCACACCCTTCAAAGTGCACGAATAGACTGTATTGAAAGATTTATTTTATCTATTTGTATGTCATTGCTTAGGTGGAGTGAGAGGAAAGACAGAGGGAGGGGAAGAAGTTAACATCTCCCCACCCGTATCTGAAATCTGAGAGAGAGAGAGAGAGAGAGAGAGAGAGAGAGAGAGAGAGAGAGAGAGAGAGAGAGAGAGAGAGAGATGTGGGCTGCTGTTGAATGCCTGAGTTCTTCATGCTGAATAAATATTCAAAGTTGTTTGTGTTCACATGCTTCCGGTAATTTTTGTCACTGACACAATAATCTTCATATATTTTATGCTTGTACATCAGGAGGCTAGAAACACCATGTTCATATGGGAGATCTAGTATTAAAGTACGACAGTGTACACTGCATTGGCGGTGCGGCACGGGGCACGGTGATGAACGATTAGAGCGAGTGACACTCCTGGTTAATGTACGTAACTAGATGAACACTAGAATATGATGCAACCTAGGAGTGAGTGACATTTAAAGGATGTAGAGCCTGAATGCTGTCTATTTCTGACACTGAGTTTGTGAAATTAACTGCAAAAGGATTATAAACTGGGCCATGTAAACGTGAACGCACTTTAACTCCCACAGTTCTACCCTGCCCCTATCCCTCCATTACCACACTTCGCACTTATCCATCAACAGAACAATGAGGGTTACATTATTGATTATAAATATTTAAGGGTTATTAATGCAGGTAGTCCGTTTTTATAAGTTTCAACTTCCCCTAAAATGCAACTCACAATGGCCAGTGTCATATCCAGGTTCCCGAAGCTACAACTGGATGGAGGGAGACAAGGGGGAAACAAACATTCCTAAAGGAGTCTCACTGGCCCGAGAACAGTCTATCTATTTGTCTATCTATCTATGGTCAGACGCCCTAATCTTGGCAAAGCTGGTAGCAAACGAGTTACTTTCATGCTATTCTGTCCACTGCTATCAGGTTGCCGTCTCCGCTACTTACACATCCCTTACTCATATACCTTATCACCTCATTGCTAGAAAGTCTCCAGCGTAGCCTCCTAAGCTCAAGAGAATGCGGACCAATCTCCATCAAGTCTCCTACCCGTTCCCCCGCGCCTCTCATCCACTACTGGTCTTTTACCTCTCATTGTGCAAAATCTTCGTCCTTTTGCAGAGTATTTCACATTGTTCAGTGGCGGAAAATGATAATCCTATTTCAGCTCTGCATCCTTTCCATAACGTGTGTGTGTGTGTGTGTGTGTGTGTGTGTGCCTAGCAGTATATTATACTCGCAAGTTGGTCTTTTGTTACACCAAAGCATACTAGATGAAGCGATGGCAATTTTAGGACAAGTTAATGTGCAGAAACTCATATGAAAAAGGACCCAAATCACTCTATGTCCACTTTCTTCACCCCTTCCTATTCTCACTTCCCCCAGCCAACACCTCTCACCATTTACCTTCCCTCTCCACTGCACTCACCCACTACCCCTATTCCCCCTTCTCAACTGCCAGAGAGAGTTATGGTGGTGGGGAGTGGGCGTGTCGCCTCAGGATTTATGGATGGGCTGTCATATAAAAATTTATTTTTGCCTCTAAAACTGATACACAGTAGCCAGAATATCTCGAGTATTGAGCAGGTCGTAATGAATACATCACTGACAGAGTTGTCATCATTCTGTCATCCAGACCTTAATATTTAACCCTCACTAAAAGGACTGATTCCCAATGAAAGGCCTGACAAAAATTTTTTTACACATTAACGCAAAGCGTTTCTAGTTCAAAGCGTTTTCATATTTTGTGTACAGCATAAACTTGTGACATTAATCCTTTTGGGGCAGATATCAATTTGATCAATATCTTATGTTGCTAATAATAATGGTCAGTGTAGAAAAAAAACAACAACTCCTGGTGCATTTCTATCACCATAGATGATATATGTACCAGCGTTTTGACAGGTAATGCAGTAATAATTACAGTCATAAAACTCAGTTTGGCTTTACCACGATTACTATCTAATACAGATCAGCTAGTCAGGTCAGGTGCGGGTAAGGGGATGGGTCTGTTATGATGTGGCAGGGGTAAGCCAGTTCTGCTGTCGGGCCCTGCTGCGGATGTCACTGATTGCATTGCGCAGTTGACCCTTGTGCGGTGTGATGCGGTGAGGATCTGTCCGTTCTCCCCTTTGGGGCTAAGATGCGAATGAATGTGTTTGAATGGATGAGTAAATGGAGAGTGAGTCGTCCTGTCTCGGCTACCTCCCTTTCCTTGGGGGAAGCAGCCTAGGTATATAGATAGATAGACTATCTAATACCTAAATAATACATGATATTGATTTTCTTACGAATGAATGTAAAACCAGAAGTGCTGTAATCTTTGTGTGTATCATGGCATACATAATCATTCACACAGCACTTAGCCATTACTGTCCTCGTATGTAAATTGGTAAAATACAGTGACAATGTTCAACTACAAATCGTTCAAAACAGTATATCATGTAGGTGATCGGTGATTCAACAGCGATCATTATTTCTGTTGTTTTTTATTTTTGTAATTCAAAAATTCATGAAAGTATTATGTAAATCATTTGTTGTGCAAAACTCTGTGTTTATGCTGCACTATTAGGAACAGCAGAAAGCCCATATATATGAACTTAATGGAGAAAGTAAAACGAATATGGTAAGGAATACTTTTTGGCCATAAATCGTTATCATACTTTCCACACATACCAAAGACGTGTGTGTAGACAACACAAATCAGATTGGTCCCTTTTCCAACTATGATGAACTGTGTGTCATCAGGTCTAGTCAGGGAAAAATGATGATATACACTTCTACAACGTATATTTCACGCATAGGGTATGTTCGTCATTTTCCCACCTAATATATTATACCAAAGAGAAATATCTGTGGGCGGAGAAACCTAGTGAACCTTCCTTTAGCTTGCGGCTGTTAACCAGCAGAAGAAAGTGGGGACAAGAAGAGATGAAACAGGAGAATTTTTTTCCTTGAATATGCCGTCTATGTATGAAAATGTCATGTGTACTGGACATACCTTGCATGATAGCTAGTGTGTTGCCATTAGGGAGTGTGTATATGTGAGTGTGTAGCATTTCGTGTACGTTGCTATTATTTCCATACATATGAGAGGGTGTATGAGTACACCTCACTCCCTGTACTGTGTTTGTGTGTGATGAAGAGTGTAAGCTGTCATCTGTGTGAATGTGTATAATTACGATAACTATATACTACATGTGTGTGTGTGTGTGTGTGTGTGTGTGTGTGTGTGTGTGATATGGCTAAACACAAGAGACTTACCTTATATGTTACTTTTGTGGACTTCTCCAAAGCTGATGATTTTGTCCTAAGGTCAGTATTGTTTAATGTATTAAAGAGACTGGGTTGTGGTATGGTAATGTTATCAGCCCTGATGGCCGTGTACAGAGTTACAGAAAGTGTAGTAGGTATGGCAGTAGTGTCAACAACATTGGGTGTTAATCAGGGATCGCCCACTTCGTGTATTCTTTTTATTATTTTCTCCCGCATTTGGTCTGATCAGCTAGTCAGGTCAGGTGCGGATAAGGGGATGGGTCTGTTATGATGTGGCAGGGGTAAACCAGTTCTGCTGTCGGGCCCTGCTGCGGATGTCACTGATTGCATTGCGCAGTTGACCCTTGTGCGGTGTGGTGCGGTGAGGATCTGTCCGTTCTCCCCTTTGGGGCTAAGATGCGAATGAATGTGTTTGAATGGATGAGTAAATGGGGAGTGTGTCGTCCTGTCTCGGCTACCTCCCTTTCCTTGGGGGAAGCAGCCTAGGTATATAGATAGATAGATAGATATAGATTTTTGTTAATGATTTGATACAAAAAAATGAAGAAGAAATGTCCCCCAGACGGCTTTCTACACTGGTTACATATCTTGGTATTTGTAGATGACATTGTTCTGTTGCCAACGAGTAGGTAGCAAATGAATGAGAAAATAAAGGTAACGCAAATGTACGGTACAGATTATGGCATGAAAGTAAACCCAGGGACGACTAAGTTCCATGTAATAGTTAGTGGCCTTGGTGATAGTGAGCAATTATTGGAGAATGATATGGTGACTGATAACTGCACTGAGTATACGTATTTAGGTTCACCTTTTACCATTTATAGCTCTGTCACATCATCGATTAGATCACATGCAAGAAGCAAAATGTGTCATCTGAATTTTTTTTCATATTTAAAGAAAAATAATGATGTCCCATTTATACTGAAACAGAGTATTTGAGGCAGTGATGATGTCATCATTATTGTTTGGGTGTGAATCATGATTATGCGGTGATCTGAAGCCTATAGTGAAACTTTGTAACTGGGCAGTTAAACAGCTGTCAGGAGTGAGAAGAACAGCAACAAGTCTGGTTTGTTTTGTTGAACTTGGCGAGCTGTCTTTACGCGATTAGTTTCAGCAGAGACAACATAAGTTATTTTTTATTTATTTATTTTTTTAACCAAGATTCGAGGAATAACCTTATAGATGACCCATTAATGTTTACAGTTAGGATTGTAACCAACTCATATACACCAACTGCCATATATATGAATAAAATGTTAAACACAAGAGTACCAAACATTAACACTTACATGACTAAGATGGAAGAAGCAATTACTCGCTCAACGTCATCTGGGTGTGTTGTATATAATGAGATGAACCCCAGTTTTACCGTCCATGATAAATATACTAGGACACAAAACCTCAACGACATACATAGGATTTCGTTCACTAGACTCACAGTTTCAGGCCACATTTTGTGTACTGAGACTCGGCGGTGGAACAGGAGGGGGTGGGGTGGTCTCCCAGTCGAGGAACGTCAGTGTATCTGCGGCGACATACAGACTGAACATGTTGTCCAACACTGCATTCATACACAACATATACGAGACACGTACAATTATACCACAGTGGAGGAACTATTTTCTGGTAGATTTTCGAAGTCTTGTCTTATTACAGTATTTATAATATTCTTAAGGTTTACATGTAAATTTGCACTTATCTGGTGTGGCTGTCTTGAGGTGTGTATACATCTATGATTATTTGTATTAGTTTATACTTTATTAAGGGGAAACATGCAATGTGTGTTGGAAATAATCTTGGGTTTAATTCGTGTTGTCTGTGGACCTGCTGTTCAGCAATCGTGAATTGCTGCCAAGCCTGTACTTGTTCTCTTCGGTTTATTTTTTTATTTTTTTTTCTTCAATATGTTTTACTAAGTCAGTATATTGATTGTTTACACCAGTTCCATCTATTGCCATTAAAAAGAGTTATTTGTTGTTATAAGAAAGTATATGTGGTGGACTACAGATGTGTAAGAAGTTCGTTTCCTTTCATTCAGTGTCGAGATGTCGAGTTGTTACATACACTCCATCTTGCATTTTATTATATAAATGTAAGCCGTGGTATGTCGAGAGTTGTTACATACTCTCCATCTTGTATATTATTTTATAAATGTAAGCTGTAGTCAATAAACTATTTATCTACCTGTCTGTGTGTTAACATTCACTGTAGCCTTGCATATGACACTTTACCTTCCGCTTCTGTATGCATGTTGGTGTGAAACCTAACTTTTTTAATTTTTTGTGGGTGTGTGTAAGGAATAAGGGACCAAAGGGTAGAAACCTGTAAACTGTTTTCTTCAAGAAAAAAAATAATAGCACGCCGGTAAGTGATGATGGCCAGCAACCGGAAGTGGGTTTTGAGACTGAACGTCATTTCTATTATGAAGATGCTCCAGTTCACCATTCCACCCAAGAATCATGGCCCTGGCTTAATAATCTTTAGAACCTTAGCATTTCACGCAAGGAAAGTAGTAATTTTAGTGCTTTTCATATTTTCTGTGTTTGATGACCTTTGACCCCTGACCTGGCGGATATAGGTCATGCATGCACGAAGCAGACTTGTAGTATTCATTAACGTCTATTAGCATCAAAAGTTTCATTCGATTCCATTCACCCACTGTGGAGCTAGGGAACTGAAAATTCGTGGAATGGCCCTCCATAGATACAACTTCTTGGGGGTGATGACAGCAACTGGAGGTGAGTTTCGAAACTAAATGTCATTTTTGTATGAAGTTACTCCAGGGCAACATTCAGCCTAAGAATTATGACTCTGGCTTAATGCTCTTCGGAGCCTTAACATTTCGTGAGAGCATAGTCGTGCTCTTAGCTATTTTCACCATTCTCGCATTTGATGACCTTTGACCCCTAACCAGGCAAATGCAGCACATAGGTGTACAATAGAAAGTTGTACTAGTCTGTGTCTATATGCATGCAAAGTCTCATTCAGATCCATTGAGTTGTTGGGTAATAAGGGGGACTTTCTTGAAAACCGGTATTGGTTGCTAGGGACACTGAGGCCAATCTTTGCAAGGTTGCCTCTCGAAAACTAGAAGAGAGAGAAGGAAATGGATGCATGCTTCCAATAGAGAATGACCTCGAGATTGCGCCTACAGCAGTCAGAGCTTTCCATGCCCATTAGTAATACTTCTACCGCTAGAAACGTGAAAAGTACGGAAAAAAAGCTTTTTCGGCCGTTCCAGGCAAGAGAAGTTGCCTAGCAGCCAAAGCTTGCGGACACAACTAGGTCAAAGGGTGATCATTGTGTCCAAGTTTGGTCGGAATTGGTTATTTCGGAAGGGTGGAAGTGCCTGCCATAAATAAACAAAAACCAAGCAAGAAACCCAACAAGATAACTGAGAGCCAAATTCAAGATCTGTTCATTTCGAGGTGCCTAGACACATTGCATTTAACCCACCCCGTCCTGACCGATTTTCCACCACTGACTCCCCTCAATCCCGACCAATTTTGGAAAAAAAAAAATTTTGGCTCAAACCTCCGCTTTTGGTGAGAAACATCGAAAATTCATAGAGAAATCACTCACCTGAGGTTTAAAATACTCGATACAGATAGCGGTACTCCTTACCTTACTGGATTTTCTATCAGGCTTGCTCCAAAGAAAACGAGTTCTATGGGAGGGTAACTGTTCCATACCACTCATAAATGGTATTTATTTATTTATTTGATACGAATTTATATGCAGTATGAGAGTATATTGGTTTTCACACAGTAATAGAGGCAATATAAGCATTGTTTCACTCACCAAACACATCAATATACCTGACCTTTTTTGGCGACATTACCTGATCATCATTTCTGACTGTTTCTTCCTTTAATGCTATGTAAACTTTGTCCTCCACATTGTCATCAAATGGGAAAATCACTCTAGCCCTGAATTTCGTACCATGGCACGACATGTCTTTACTCTGGCAACAGGTGAATTGCCGAGACAATGGCATGTGAGGGGGAGGAGGTCATGCGAAGTAAGACATTGTCCCTGCCTGGCATCTTGTAGAGGAAGGTGTCCCGTGTATACGTACCAAAACTCATGCGCAAAAATTGAAAATTGTGCAAATTAGGGACCTTGCAATTGATTCGTGTTTATATACGTCATCAGGACTGACAGTGACAAAACGTGTGGATGTATATATACGTCAACGGGATGCAGCGGGTTAAGAGACGATGTCATAGGTAGGAGGAAATACAGACAGCATGAGACAGTTCCAGATTTGATGTTTTGCATACATGAAGGACTGAGTGTAACAGGTAACTCTTGCCTTAGAAAGTTAGGGGTGAGAGTTTGTTGCTAGACGAGTGCTACAGGTCTGACTTAGTGATGCAGGGATGCAAGCAGACAGTTCAGAGGAGCAGTGACAATTGAAGGAGCAATGGAAAAGAGATAAAGACGCAAGAATGTAGTGAAGAGAGAAGTTGAAGGGAGCCAGAAGGAGTGTTAATGAGCCGAAAAGCATTCAACTCCACGTTCTTGAGAACTGCTGTATGTGGGGAGCCTCCCCATACATGAAAGTTGTACTCTACACTGGGGCGAAAAAGACCTGTCTATAAAGTCAACAACTGTGGAAGGATAAACAAGGCATGGAGTTGGCTTATTACAACTGATCTCTTGGAGGCAGATTTTAGAAGAGAGGTAGAATGATCTTTCCAAGATAAATCCCAAGAAAATGAAACTCCAAGTATGCTCAAAGATGATGCAGGATTCTGTTGTGTAATACTGAAAATTGGAAGATATTCCATTGGTACACTTTGATGGGTTGAAAGATGTAAAAACTTAGTTTTTGATGTATTAAAAATAACAATATTACTTATACTCTATGCAGCTATATGAACCAAGTCAGACTCTAAGTGTGCCATAGCCTCATCCCATGTTTGTTGAAGTAACTGCTGAGATGGACGCTGTTGGAAGCGAATGGAAAAGTGAAAGGTGTTGTCATCAACCTATGAGCTGACAGGTTAGATGTACAACTTAGTAGATCAGTGATGAAAACAAGGAAGGCAGTTGGTGATATGACAGAACCCTGAGGAGCCTGTTGCCAGCTCTAGGAGAGGAATGATGGCCGTATACACGAGCAGCTATAAAATGACCAGAAAGGAAGCCAGAGATGGAGGCACAGATAGAAGCATACTAACCATAAGAAAGCAGTGTGGAAATTAAAGATTTATACCAAAATTAATCAAAAGCCTTGAAGATGTCAAGTGCAATGGCAAAGCGTTTGCCAAAGTTCCAAAAGGAGGATGACCAGCAGTCTGAAAGGAAGATGGGAAGATTGCCAGTGGAGCACCCCTGATGGAACCCATACTGACGATCAGAAAGAAAGTTGTGATAGGAAGAATGCTTTAAAATTCTTTTCATAAGAATAAATTAAAAATCTTTGAAATGCAGGATATGAAATCAATTGGGCGATAGTTTGAGGACTGGGAATAGTCACTCATCTTTGAGACAATCTGAAGCAGAGCAAACTTCCAGCAAGAAGGAAAGGTACAAGTTGACAGACAGAGCCAAAAGAGTTTACTTAGCCAGGGTGTATGCACAGAAACACAGTTCTTGAGGACAACAAGAGGGGCCCCATCAGGCCCATATCCTTTGTTAGTGCTGAGGCAAGTGATGGCTAAAAACTAATCAAATGAAGAAATTTTAATGTCATGAGGAAGTGAAAAAAGGGAAGTGAGAGAGGAACAGCACCGAATCATCTCTGGTGGAATTGGAGGAGAAAGTCTGAGTGAAGTGTTCTGATTTATCAGCAGAAGAAATAGCTACAGAGCCATCAGAGCAGAAACGAGGAGGGGGGGGATGAAAAATAAAGTTGTTAGAAAGGCTTTTGGCAAGATGCCTGAAGGATCGGGAAGGATCTGAGTTGGAGAATTCAGCACATTCAGTACGAATGAAATTATATTTAGCAGCAAGAAGGACAGGCAGTGCATGATTCCGGGCAGAAACAGAAAAAAGATGATTCAGGAGTGGGTTGGGTGCGGTACCTTTCGAAGATCATCTCCTTGCTGTGGACCGCATTAGAACAAGCATAATTAAACCATTTTTTTATTTTCATTTTTTTTTTTAGCAATGGCCATAGGATACGAGAAAGGAATGTATGCTTCCATTCCCGAGAGAATAACGTCCGTAATATACGGATGGCTGTCGGCCATGGAAGCAATAATTATTCCAGTGAAAATCAAAGAAGTACTGCCTGAGGACCTTCCAAGCAGCAGCTCTAAACTGCCAATGCCGCTGCTTCTTGTGATGGTCCACAGGCCTTACTGGAGCAATAGGACAACTGAAGATGATAAGGTGATTGGATGGGCCCAACGGAGAGAAAGGATGAACAGTGTAAACAGATGGATTAGTTGTAAGGAGGAGGTCAAGTATGTTGGAGTTCTCTCCAAGGCAGTCAGGGATAAGGTTAGGGTGCTGTTCAAGCCGCTCTAGGTCATTGAAGATAAAAAAAGATGTAGGTTTGTTCACCAGGTGGGTCAGTGAAAGTAGAGATGAGCCAAAGGCGGTGGGGAATAATGAAATCAGCTATGAGGAGAATTTCCGAGAAAGGGGAAACTTAGAGGATTTGTTCCATCTTGCAAGTCAAATTGTCAAAGAATGTGTCATAATCAGTAGAATTAGAGGATAAGTTAACAGCATAGATATTTTAGTAAGAGAATCACAGACAGCCGAAACCAGAGAGTAGAGAATTCAGAAGATTCAAGCTCACGTATATTGTTGCATTCATACAAACAACAGCCACCTTTGACTTTGAAGTGAGTATGGAGAACGTAGGAAGTTACATGGAAGGGTTTGTTATCAGTCACCTCAGACAGTTGAGTCTAGGTGAGGAAGAGAAAGTGAGGTTTAGAGAAGGAGAGGTGGTTTTCAACAGAGAAAATTAGGGGAAAGACAGCGAATGTTGCAGAAATGAAGAAGCGAGTCAGACTGTGTATACAGGCATCTCACTTGGTCGAAAATTCGTCTGGCGGTAAGAAGAAAAAAAATGACAAACCTGATAAATCTCTCTCTCTCTCTCTCTCACGACCGCGTATCATATTTCATATTCTCTCCTGCACTCCATCACCGGCTTAAGCCTTTGAGGACAACAGTTTCTTTTCGGTGTGTGTGTGTGTGTGTGTGTGTGTGTGTGTGTGTGTGTGTGTGTTAATACCATCGTCAATCAATTTTATTTAGACCAGGAAATATCCCTCCGATGTAGCTCGAACGAAGGTCCATTAAGTGACTCGTTGTAACCCTCACAATTCGGAAAGACTTCTTCATTATATTCTGATAAATACAAGGCAACTGAACTATGGATATCAACAAACTATTTGATCTCAACTGAAAATATTCCCGAGGTCTGAGGATTAATGCTCTCTTTCAGTACAGGGAAGGATGTGTTAAAGTAGTATGGCCACACTGAATGAAAGGGCGAAGAAGGATCTGCTGATTCGGTAAGCCAAATAGAGAGAATGGGTGACAGTAATTAAGCGTGTGTGTACAGACTGGTAGTGGAGGAAGTGAGAGGAAAGAGGAAATCGAGAAGGTTAAATAATAATGTGAGAGAAAGTCTGAGTCAGTTCAGAGCGTGCATAGAATAGAGAAATTTGAGTGGAAGTGATTTATTGGAGAATGCCTCTTTTTTTTTTTTCTTTTTTTTTTTAGTGTTATAAAACATGCGTGAAATTAAGCGATTGGAGTAAACTGTAAATCAGAAGAACTTTTCACTGCTTGCTTAATAGTGATTTGTGCTTAGTAAGTTATTGAATGTGAAAATAGCAAGAGAGTGGATTCGTGTGAGTAGGGCTGTTGTTTTTTTCTGTGTTCCTGCGTTACATCACTGGAATGAATAACACCGACAGTGTTTATAAAGAATCATAACGCCCAGCGGTTTTTTGCATATAGGGGTTAACGAGACCACACGGCACACGTAATCGTTACTTTATTTCATCTTCTTTCCTTTTTAACCCTAGAAGTGACAGGCTTACATAATTATTTGCTCTCTCTCTCTCTCTCTCTCTCTCTCTCTCTCTTAGCCAGTGTTTTGATTCATTGTGTGTGTGTGTGTGTGTGTGTGTGTGTGTGTGTGTGTGTGTGTGTGTGTGTGTGAGAGAGAGAGAGAGAGAGAGAGAGAGAGAGAGAGAGAGGTGAAGGAATGGATCGTGATGTCAGAGATAGTGATACTACCCTCCCTCTCTCTATACGTCTGTCAGTCACAGTGAATCATAACCCTGGCAGATCTGTGTCATTCTATATATAATCCATCTATTTATCTACTTTGTGTCATCTCTTTGTTTGTCTCTATATCTCTTTCTATCTATCTTTGTCTATTTATGTATGTGTCTATCAACGTATCTTTCTATGTATCTATCGATGTATCTATCTATCTATCTGTCTGGCTGCTTCTATGACTATATACCAATATAGTTACCTTTTGTTTTAATTAACAGACCACAGGAAGGAAAAACAAATGGATAAAAAAAAAATAATAATCCATACACCAGATTACTGGTGTTCTCTGTTCATAAAATATCTGTAACAGTTAGACTTGAACAGCTGTGGGTTGAAATTTGCAGGGAAACAACTCTGGGGAAGCGAGTTCCAGAGAGATGTAGTTCGAGGAATGAAAGAATTCTGATAGGCAGAAGTTCTGCAATATGGCTGAGTGACATTCCAGTCATGAGCGCTACCAGATGCCGGTGTAGCACCAGGGAAGGCATGGGGAGGTGGCACCATGGACGCAACTTCGTCTGAGCATTTGGCATAAAAATATCTGTAAAATAATGCAAGGGAGGCAACATTCCTTCTTACTTGTAGGGGAGGTAGTTAATTTGTAATGGCAGGGTTGACTGAATAATTCTAACACCTTTGTTCTGAATTTTGTATAGTTCGTTTAATGCAACCTCTCCACATCCATTCCACGAGGGTGAGCAATATTCAAGCTGAAAGCACACATGGCTTTTATAAATTATAGCTAACTGCTCGTCAGTGCAGAAGTTACTGACTTTGTATAAAAATCCAAGTTTCTTTGAGGCGGTTTTAGCAAGTGATCTAACATGAGAGGTCCAGCTGAGGGCATTGTTAAGTGAGACGCCGAGAATTTCAGTACTTTTGGAAATGGGAATATTAGTAGCACTGAAGGTAATATTCGAATTTGGCAATATCTGTCTATCAGTAAATTGTATATACTTAGTTTTACTAGCATTAAATGAGACAAGGTTGTTTTGTCCCCATTCACTGATCGTAGATAAGTCTTGATTTATGGAGATGGTTGTACTGGGTTGAGCGGTAGAGATATTAGACTTTGTAAATGGGTGTCTGAGTGTGAATGAACTATGTAGTGTTGAATCATCTGCATATGAGTGGATGGGACTGTGGGTGACGGATAAGAGATCATTAATATGAACCCCTCCCCAAATCGCCAGAGTGGATTTTTTTTTTTTTTTGAGGAGACCTGAACTGAAACCAGAAAAAAAAAATGATAAATGCTTTGGATAATACCTTTGGGTTAGGTTATACTGATTTCATTACACACACACACACACACAACACACACACACACACACACACACACACACACACACACACACACACGCACACAGAAATTTGGATTTCTCCGGGTCCATTTTCTCCCATGCCTTTTGTGGAAGAATGTGTTCATCATCATCATCATCATCATCTGGACATCCTTTCCCACCTGGGGCAGGGTGAGGAGAAGCAACGTCCAGACAGCCCAAATTTCCCAGTCCAATAGGCCTCGCTTCCATTCACTCACCATTCAAGCCCCCGGAATCCTGGCTCTATCTGATACACCAAAAACATTGACCACGTACTGTAGCTTCACTTAAACGTATCTAGTAGAGTCAATCCGGACGTTGTCACGTTAAAAAAGGGTGCCAAATCCCTGATCATGCGCTTCTTCAATATTCATTCAGCCAGCTCGATCTCTTGTCAGTCCCCTAGCCTCACCGACTTCTAAAGCTCTCTTCCTCACACACTTATCCACCATATCCTCCACCTTCTCCTTGCCCTACCTACCCTTCTCCCTCCTTGAAATTCGTTCAGATATACCTTTTTCACCAGTCTATTGTTATCTATTCTCTCCACATGACCATACCATCTCAGTACACTCTCTTCGATTCTGGTGTCCACAGACTTCCTCACTCCATATCTTTCACGAATCACATTATTTCGTATCCTATCCTCTCTCTTTACTCTACATACATTCCTCAGCAGTCTCATCTTCATTGCTCTCACTGTTGACTTTTCACTTTCATGCCACACCATAGTCTCACATCCATTTTTTTTTTTAATAACAGAAGAGAGGAAGGAAAAACAAATGAATAAAAAAAAGCTAATCCATACACCAGATTACTGGTGTCCTCTGTTCATAAAATAACTGTAACAGTTAGACTTCAACAGCTCTAGGTCGAAGTTTCGAGGGAAACAACTCTGGGGAAGCGAGTTCCAGAGAGAGGCAATTTGAGGAATGAAAGAAATCTGATAGGCAGAAGTTCTGCAATATGGCTGAGTGACATTCCAGTCATGAGCGCTACCAGATGCCCGTGTAGCACGAGGGAAGGCATGGAGAGGTAGCACAATGGATGCAACTTCATCTGAGCATTTGTTATAAAAATATCCGTAAAATAATGCAAGGGAGGCAACATTCCTTCCTACTTGTAGGGGAGGTAGTTTATTAGTAATAGCAAGGTTATTAATAACTCTAACTGCTTTGTTCTGAATTTTGTCTAGTTGTTTTAATGCAACCTCTCCACATCCATTCAACAAGGGTGGGCAATATTCAAGCTGAGAGCGCACATGGCTCTTATAAATTATGGCGAACTCCTCGTCAGTGAAGAAGTTACGGACTCTATACAATAATCCAAGTTTCTTTGAGGCGGTTATAGCAAGTGATGTAACATGAGAGGTCCAGCTGAGGGCATTGTTAAGTGAGACACCGAGAATTTCAATACTTTTGGAGATGGGAATATTGTAGCACTGAAGGTAATATACGAATCTGGAAATACCTGTCTATTAGTACATTGTATATATTTAGTTTTATTAGGATTAAATAAGACAAGGTTGTTTTGTCCCCATTCACTGATCGTAGATAAGTCTTGATTCATGGAGATTGCTGTACTGAGTTGAGAGCTGGAGATATCAGATTTTGTAAATGGGTGTCTGAGTGTGAATGAACTATGAAGTGTTGAGTCATCTGAATATTAATGGATTGGATTGTGGCTGACAGATAAGAAATCATTAATATGAACCAGGAACAGGGTTGGCGCCAGAACTGATCCTTGTGGCATGCCGGAGTTAACTGAATGAAATTTGGAATATACATATTCTACTTTTAATCCATGAGGAAATCAAAGGAACAAAAGACTTTGGTCCATAGCAAGGGAGTCTGGACAACAGAGAACGGTGCCACACTCTGTCGAAAGCTTTAGAAATACCAGGGGCTACTGCATGAGTTTCCCCATGTAGGTCGATTGATTGTTGGATTGTATGAGTCAGGAGATTGAGTATGTCAATGGTGGATCTTTCGTGGCGAAAACCTTATTGTCTATCACTAATTAAGTTGTTGGATTAAAGAGGTTTAAGTATATGCTTATTAATTACAGTTTCAAATACTTTACCAAGAGAAGATGTGACAGCTATTGGTCTGTAACTGGAGGGGTCAGAGGAACTTCCTTTCTTCGGAACTGGGTGGATATTGGCTTCTTTCCACGAATTAGGGAATGAAGACGTACGTATGCATAATCTGAATAATTTAGCAAAAACAGAGGCAAGCTCTGCAAACACTTTTTCAAAACAATTGGTGGAATTCCATCTGGGCCTGGAGCTTTGTTGGTTGGTAAATTGTTTTGGATGGATTTTACGTATCTTGTCTGTATTTTAGGTGGAACAATTTCGGGAGAGTCAAGTTCTAGTACTGGGACGTTCTGGCTGGCTTCCTGTGTGGTAGAACTTCTGGCGAATGTACTGAAAAAGATATCTGCTTTCCCACGCTGGTCATTTGTAATGTTACCATCTGAAGATTTTAGTGGGTGAATCGATGATGACTTGTTAATGTTATTATTGAAAAAAATTGAGAGTTGACCAGAATACTCTATTTTCATTAGGGTTGTTAAGTAGTTTTGATGCTTGTTTTTGAAGAAAGTTTGATTTAGCAACTTGTGCATGGTTGCTAGCAATTTTAAATTGAGAGAGTGATTCAGATGTTTTTGATTTTAAGTAAGAGTTACATGCTAATGATTTTCGGGCTGTTACTCTGGCACAGTAGCTATCAAACCATTTTGGAGAATTCGATCTTTTTGTGAACTGTTGACTTGGTATGAATAAATCCATACCAGGTAGTATTAAATCGCAACTGTGGGACTGTGTAGAACTGGCATCACTAGAGAAGAAAGACTGCCGTGGAATGTCGGCAAGATAATTTCTAAATCCATCCCAGTTTGCCCTATCAATGTGCCATCGGGTCACCCTGACAGGTTCAGAACAGGGAGGTTTGGGAGGGCTAACTAATGAGGCTTTGATGAGATTGTGGTCAGAGGATCCAAGTGGAGACAATACCTCTATCCTGTACTGAGCTGGATTATTTGTCAGGAAACTGATCCAAGAGATGGGCATTATGGTCAGGATTATCAGGTATTCTTGTTGGTTGCTTTACCAGCTGGGTGAGATTAAATGATTCCGCAAACAGCTCACACTCTAGACCAGCATCGTCAGTCCTGGCAGAATGCAATAACCATTCAACAGTATGTATGTTAAAATCACCCAGAATGGTTATTTCGGTGCTAAGGGCAAGGTTAATGTTACTCAACCGTGTGGATATGGAATCAAATACACTGGGTTCCGAAGAAGCAGTACGATAGACTACACAGATATGTTTGGTAATATTTTGACAATTTAGTTAATACAATGAGTGATCAAAACTGGATGAAGTGAAGTTTAAAGTGGTGTCGACTGCATCTTTATCTCTTTTCTATCTCTAATTCAATGGTCACTGCTCCTCTGAACTGTCTGCTTGCATTCCTCCACCTCTACGATGGGCGCGTAGCACCCGTCTGGCAGCAAACTCTCATCCCTTTTCTGTCCAACTCTCTAATGCAAGAGTTAACCGTTACTCCCAGTCTTTCATTTATGCAACAGGTCAACTCTGGAACTGTCTCCCTCTGTCTGTATTTCCTGCTGCCTATGATCTCCAGTCTTTCAAACGCAGTGCGCCCAGGCATCTCAGAATGATCGGATCTTGAATTTGGCTCTCTATTGTATTTTGTTTTTCTCTTGGAGGGAACTGTTACTGCGGGCTCATGGCCTTTGGTTCCTTCTTCCTCGCATAAAAAAAATATATATATTGAGATTTGATGTAACAACAGGTGCTGCCCCTGTTACGGAAGTTTGAGAAGGGATGGTAACCGGGAAAACAAAATGGGGATATTTCAGTCGAGGGTGAGATTTGTTATTCTGTGAGGAATAGGGCCAGATGGGATACGGACTGTAGGAAAAATGAACTGAATTTGAATTGCCACTAAGACCACGGATGTTGGTATAGGATAAGGCAGGTCTATCACTTCTCTGGTGACGTGCATGACCGGAAATTGCACTAGTCGCTGCCGGCACAGTCGCTTGATGGCGACCGGGAGGACCCTGTGCCGCCAGCCCTACCCTGCAATCCGAGGTACCACCTAATTAGAAAATAATATTGAAGTGGCCATTGCTAAAGAGACAGGGAATAGAAGGTGTGATATCTTATGTAGCTGTAGTGTGGTGTAGACAGTTGAAGGTAGAGGTATTAAGAGAGCATCCTGGCCTATTTCTGTGTAAATGAAAGCACTGAAAATATTCAGCAAATGGAGATGGTCAGGATCAAGTCCTGAGGGCTGGTGAAACGGGAGCTCCAACTCTCCCTATCACCAGCTTGCCATCCACCTCGGGAGTACTGCCCTGTTCGACTGGTGCTAGAGTTAGTTGGCACTAACACTCCTTCACGTAAGCCTCGTGCGGCTGCAACACTCAAGCCTCTGTTTCTTATCAAGGCCTTCATTGAACTAGCTACTTTTCTTCTTTGTGTCACTCTGCTTTCCACTTCTTTTGCATATATTCCTCTCTTTTTCTATCGCTGTACCTAAGTATTTGAACTCTTACCAATTCCACTCTCTCTCAATTCACTGTAACATCACACTGGGAGTCACCTTCTCTCTCTCAATAACCATCACTTTACTCTTTTATACATTTACTCTCAAGGCACGACGCTCATTGACATCAGCAAAACCCTGCACTAGTCTACCAAGCTCTTATCCGGTATTTGCTAGTAGTACCCATTAGCATACAACAAATTTGAGATATTCCATCCATCACAGCTCATTACCAACGCCATCCCCCTCTCCAATACTCGCGATTTTACTTCTCTCATCACCCCATTTATGTGTATATTGAACAATAGAGAGGTGGATGTGAGCTGGAACCAGGGCAGTGAAATGGTTTTGGAAAGGGCGACATATCGGCGATTTGTTTGTGGCCATCCCTTATGGGACTGAGGCGTCTGCCAATAGATAGACAGATATAATAATAATAATAATAATAATAACGATAATAATAATAATAGCAATAATAATAATAATAATAATAATAATAATAATAATAATAATAATAATGATAATAATAATAATAATAATAATAATAATAATAATAATAGTAATAATAAAAATAATAATAATAATAATAATAATAATAATAATGATAATAATAATAATAATTACGAGAGAGAGAGAGAGAGAGAGAGAGAGAGAGAGAGAGAGAGAGAGAGAGAGAGAGAGAGAGAGAGAGAGAGAATGTGTTGCCTGTTGTTCAACGCCTGGGGAAAACTTGCTGAAAAATTATGCGAATTATTTGTGTTCACTCTTCTCTTTAGCCAAATTTTTGTGACATGGATACAATATTCTATATACAGTATGTTTCATGTAGACTGCATTATCGGTGCGACACGGGACTCTGGGATGTACAATTAAAATGAGTGACACTCCTGGTTAATTTAGGTAACTAAGAGACAAAACAGTTGGTAGTCCGGCCCCTGGGAGGGTCCGGTAATAAAAATTAATGCCACCCAGGCTGTAGTGGTTAAGGTTAATTTCTCAGTGTGGCTGCTCCATCCTCTGATGTTAACTCCACTCTCTGGAGCAAAAGGGTTAACCTGAGGCCGCTCTGATCATCTTACCATCTCGCCAGGTGCCCTCAGCCAAGGTTTCCCTTACCAGCACCGTTTAACTCCGATCTTTCTCGTCCTAAGTCCTGTTCATTCCGTGTATCGTTAACCTGCCTTGTTAAGAACACCAGTGACCGTTCCCCCATGGTACTTTATCATGACATTGTTGAGCACCTTAGTTACTCAAGTTAATTATTAGTTCGCCCTTCTTGTGGTGGTAGTGCACTGAGTTGATGGATATCAGTGAATTAGAGTGTCACTGAACCAAAATAATTGAGAAATGTGTGTGTGTGTGTGTGTGTGTGTGTGTGTGTGTGTGTGTGTGTGTTCTTACCTACCTAATTGTTCTTACCTAACTGCATCTTTACAGGAATGAACCAAGCTCGTACTGTCCGTGTATTAAACCATTTTTATCATACATATCCTTGAATTTATGAATGGTTTTGGCACACACTACAGTACTTCATTCGGTAGTGCATTCCACTGGTCAACTGCCCTATTTGGGAAACTGAATTTCCTTACGTCTTTATCACTCTCTTTTTTTGCATTTTTTGCAATGTCCTCTTGCTGATGCTTCACCAAATGATAAATAATCATTAATGTCTATTTTCTCTTTCCCTGAGATGTATTTATATAGCATAATGATGTCTCTCCTTCTCCTTCCCTCTTGCAGCGTTGGTAGGGTCAATCTTTCCAGTCTTTCTCCATAGCTTAGATCTCTTAAGCTTGGTATCCATCTTCTTGCAGCCCTTTGTACTTTTTCAATCATATCTATATGTTTTTTGAGATGAGGACTCCAGACTACTGATGCATACTCCAGGGTTTGTCTGATGAATGATGTTATTATCTTCCTCAGCATATCTTCATTCATATATGTGGATGCTATCCTCATATTAGCAAGCAATGTATACATGTTTTGTACCTTCTCACTGATGTGATCATCTGGAGATACTCTCTTGCTGATAATTATTTTTTTTCTCCATTTGTTTTTCCTTCCTCCGTTCTGTTATTAAAAAAAAAAAAAATACTCCTAGGTCCTTCTCTTTTTCTGATATGTGCAGGGTTGATCTTCCTATCTTACAATCCCAATCTTGTCTTTTCTCACTTTTACCAAATTTAATTACATGACACTTATCCACATTAAATTCCAATTGCCATATATTGCTCCATTCATGAAGCTTGTTCAATTCCTCTTGCAGCTCTTTGCCAGAATCTATGTTAGTAATTTTCCTTTGAATTTTTGTATCATCCGCAAATATATTTAGACAGCTTCCATTTCCAGTGTTACTGCCTATGTCATTTATATATACTAAAAACATAATTGGTGCCAGCACTGAGCCCTCTGGCACTCCGCTGGTCACTTCCCTCCATGATGAGTAATTTCCCCTTAATATTGTTCTCATTTCCCTTTTTCTGAGAAAATCCTGCATCCAACAGTGGAGATTGCCATGGATACCTCCTTGATGGTACAGTTTCCATAAAAGTCTTTGGTGTGGTACTCTGTCAAATGCTTTCTTAAAATCTATATAGATACTGTCCATCCATCATTCTCTTTTCTGTAATGTTTCTGTAATTCTGTTATAATAGCTTAAAAGATTAATAACACATGACTTTCCCTTCCTAAAACCGACCTGCGTCTCTGTTATCATACAAAGTTCTTCTAGATGTTTTACCCAAACTTACCTTATCAGCTTTTCTAGTATCTTACAACATTGGTCAGCGATACTGGTCGGTAGTTGAGTGGATCCTGCCTATTCCCTTTCTTGAATAGGGGAACAATGTCTGCTTTCTTCCAAATGTCTGGTAGTTTACCTTGACCTAGGGATTCTTTAAATATTAATTACAATGGTCTACTTAGCTCTTCTGCACATTCATGTAACACCCAACCTGAAATTTTGTCAGGACCATTTTTCCTTTGACCAATTTACGAAAGTCTTTCTGTACTTCTTTCTCTGATATTTGTATATCTGGTAATACATGTGGGCATGCGTATTGCATATAATTTCTCAAAATTTCTTTCTTTTGTAAAAACTTATTGAAAGTTTTTATTTAGTACTTCACAAATATCATTTTCTTGTGTATAAATGAACCCCTCATCCACAATGGACTGTATTTTATCTTTAACTTTGGTTTTACTCCGGATGTAGCTGTAAAAAAGCTTAAGTTGATCACTACTTTTATTTACAATGTTCTCCTCAAACTGTCTCTGAGCCTCCCTTCTTATCTTTGTATAATCATTTCTTGCCTGTTTATAATTGTTATATGCCCTCTCACTATTGTGTCTTCTGTATCTATTCCACAGCAAATCTCTTTTTTCTTTTGCTTTTTTACGCTCTGTATTAAACCATTTCATTATTTTCATTTCGGTTGCTTTGTGCTGTGGGATGTAATTTTGGACTCCTGTTTCTTAGAGATCACAGAATTTTCTATACATAAAATTTCAATCTTGTCCTCTATATTCTTTTTCCCAATCTGTTTCTAAGAAGCACTTCTTCAGGTCATGATGATTGCCCTTTTTGTAATTTAGTCTCTTTTTGTAACTCTCATTGCTGGTTACATCATATGCAATCCAGAAGGCACAACATAATACTTCATGGTCGCTTTTGCCGAATGTGGGTTGATATACTATATTGTCAATTTCATTTTCTTGCCTAGTAAATATAAGATCTTGTACGAATGGATCATCAAGTCCTCTTTTTCTGGTGTTTTCCTTTACATGCTGTGTTAGGAAGAACTCCTGCACAAGATCTAAGAACTTTTGATCCCAACTTTTGATCCCACCATATTCTACCCTCTGCAATAGTTCACAGTGCATTCGTAGGTGGATAGGTAACGGCTAAGTAACAGAAAACATGTAGAAATAAACGGAGTGAATGTTGGTTGCGTCCCCCCTGTTTCTCAAGGACCAGTGTTAGGGTCAGCTCTGTTCATAACGTATAATAACAGCATAGTTGTTGAGGACATGGAAAAAAAAATCGGCAATACTGCATTAACTGAAGTGGACATAATTAGCCTTCAAAATATCCTTAACAAAACTGCAGAAAATCAGAAAAACGGCAAATGTCCTTTAGTATTAGTAATTACAAGGTATTACAATGTGATGCAAAAATGTATGGTTACGTACTGCACGGATAGGTAATTACCAGATCTTCACATGTCAAGGATTTCGAAATACCTGTTTCAGATAAGCTCAAATTTTCTAGTCAATGTATCATTGCCGTGAGTAATGCCAACAAGGCCGAAGGATTCGTCAAAAAGGCATTTTACCCATAAAACCAAAGCTATTTCTATTTCTCCATTCACAGGCATAGTTAGTCCAGACTTAGAGTTTGAGACTCAGTTTTAGTCAACATGTTTGGTCAAAGATATAGAGAAACTCGAAACTTTGCAATATAGGGCTACCAAGATAATCCCATCTCAAAGGAATAAACCATATCTCGAGATGGTTATGGAATTGAACGTATTCTCTCATAAGAAACACAGAATAAGGGGACAGCTAACTGAAGCATTGACTATAGTAACCGACTTTAGTAATATCGAATCAAGCAATCTGTTCAGAGTTATTACCTAAACAAGCAGTAGAGATGGCATGATAAGGAAATGGCATAAAAACAGGGGAAACCAACCTTGATACAGTCAGAAGCTTCTTCACTTGCACCATAGTGAATGACTGGAATAAATTCCCTAAGAATGTGTTGAAAGCAGTACCACAAAATCTTTATAAAAAAAAAAAATGCATCTTCATGCGGTTGATGTTATTTAGATAAAAAGTTCATATCTATATTCATGTTTATATTCTCATCTATACGTGTATGTACATGTGCTAATGCGGCCAGGAGTTCTTAACCACCCTCGTCCAGCCAACCAGTGTATGTGGCAGAGTCGCATTCACGAGCACAGGGGTTGCCTTCGATGCATTTCTGTCGAAAACTATCCCTTCAGCTTTGGGCTTGTTCTAATGGATAAAAGCAATAGTAATATTTACTTTGAAGGTTTGACTCTGATAACACGAATATATCATACTGATTATTTAATAACTTGTTTCTCGTATAGAGCCAAGCAAGTGACACAAGTGTATATTTGGTTCCACTCCACGATTTCCTGTAGGTTTGAACCTGCGAACACAGAGTGAACAAGCTCGAAGCATTCATTTGTTAGCAGAAGAGAGACAGAGAGTAGCGGGTGCCCGTGAATTTTAGAGGAATGAGGTGGAGAAATGAGGTGCTCAACAAAGTTAAACAGGGATTTTTCCTTTCGTTTCGGTTGGCTTTCTATGCCTAGATGACTAAATGAAGGCAGTTTATGAAATATAATGACTGGATGACGAAGTGGTAATAAGGACTGGCTAATGGTCGTTTAGTCCAAGATGTGCAGTGGTAAGCCTAATTCCAGGCAACGATCGCTGTAAAAAGTTGGATATTTTAGGTCCCATTTATTGTAAGTATCTGCATGTATGTTTACAGTACGTGTATGCCCCTATGGACCTATTTTCACCCCATTAATATTTTTATTAATGGACATTTTCACCACACGGAGCACAATCCCCCATGGACCTATTTTCCTTAATGACTTTTTTTTTTTTTCCCAAAGACGCCTACTTTTCTACACAATCTATTTTCCCACGAACTAATTTTCCCCATTGATGTATTTTCTCCCCACGGACCAATTTCCCCGTCGACTTTGAATCTCTCCATGGATGCAGGTTTCCTCCATGGATGTATTTTTCACAGTGAACCTATTTTCCCCATAAACCTGTTATCCGACGTGGTTATATCACCCACTGATGCGTGCAGTTGAAACACAGACCTCTTAACCAACAGACGTATTGCACGATGGACCTGTTGTAACCCACTGGATATACAGTATATACCTACTTCAGCATGATTTCAGAATAGTATCCCATGTGCACCGATTTTTCCCAACTCGGACATTAACTCAAATCACCTAATCCCATTGGCCTGTTTTCCAACAATCCGTCCATCCACCTACAAACCCATCCATCAACGCACATACCCACAACCTTAATACAGTGTGTCTCAAAAGTAGGACGACACAAACCTGTCTCTTGCCTTGTCCTACAGGTAGCCCCACAACCCACCCCACTTAAACAATGCACGAACCCCACTCCACCCCACTTAACCAGCCCAACAACTCTTTCCCTCCCTCTCGCCCACCCACTCCGCCTAATCCGCCTGTGAAACAACCATCCTTCACCAAAAAATCCACCCACCCAGTCATCAACATTCCAACCTGCTTACTATGCTCCACAAGTCAGATGACTCTCAATTCAACACACACACACACACACACACACACACACACACACACACACACACACACACACACACACACACACACACACACACACACACACACACACACACACACACACACACACACACACACACAGGCGGGGTGGATTTCCTTACACGAAAGATGAGTCTCACCGCTTAACTCAGTCTGTCGGTAGAAAATAGTACCGGGTACTCTTTACAGGGAGTTTGTCAGGCCGTAGATAAGGGGCTTCATTCCGGCTACATACACATGATTTTATGCGATATGAGTAAATAAGGTGCTCGAGCTAAACAGGGAATTTTTCCTTTGGCTGATGACGAAGGAGTTTATTTATCCAAGGATAAGGTCTCGTCGGACAAAATGAAAGATGGGTTTTATTCTGGGTAACGCCAGTTGACTTTGTCAAATAATTTGGCAGGCCGCGTAACTTCTGTTAGATGCCTTATGTTCGCATTTTTTTATCTCTGGTGGTTGGCACCTGGAGATTTTTGGCAAACTCATGAGTATTTTTCTCATTAACTGGATATCTCTCTCTGGACAGAGAGGCAAATTACTTTCTTAAGCACAGGTTTTTGTTATATTAACAGCAATTATCTCCTGTCATTATTCCAACGAAAAAATCCTAATATATATATATATATATATATATATATATATATATATATATATATATATATATAACACAAAGCAAGGCAAGTTCTAGTGATTGATGGAAGAAATATTCACACTGTGGTCTGTTTTCAATAGATCACAGGAATCCAGGTAGGGTTTCTCATCCCTTGCATTTCCCTGCGCCTGTCTGTCTCCACATCATTATTCCAAAATTCACAGGTGCCCACCATACTCTCTCTCTCTCTCTCTCTCTCTCCTGGTAACAAATGAATGCTTCGAACTTGTTCTCTCTGTGTTCTCTGGTTTATACCTACAGGAAGTCGTGGAGTGGAACCAAATATATTTATTTGTCACTTGCTTGGCTCAATACGAGAACCAAGTTATTAAATAATCAGTATGATATATTCGTGTTATCAGAGTCAAACCTTCAAAGTAAATATTACTGTTGCTTTATCCATTAGTACAAGCCCAAAGCTGAAGAAATATTTATCGACAGAAATGTATCGAAGGCAACTTCTGTGCTCGTGAATGCGACTCTGCCACATCAACGGGTTGGCTGGACGAGGGTGGCTAAGAACTCCTGGCCGCAATAGTACATACAGTATATATGTCCAGGCATACAAATAAGAGTATTTCAGGTATCTGGGGAGGAGAGGGTAGCGTGGTGATACATGGCCTGATTCATGACTTGACCTGGCCAAATATGCTGTACCAGGTGTGTCCATTGACTTCACCAACTTATCCTTGTCCTTGTCTGATCTCTCAGGACACAAAAGAAGTACCGGTAAGTATTAGAACACAGGTATATATATATATATATATATATATATATATATATATATATATAGAGTGTGTCTACGTACTGACATAGATATAAAAGAGCTTATTTATTTTTGATCACATGCAAGGCTGTACAGGTACTGGATTTCAAACACTGAAACTGATGATGCATTTCAAGCTTCCTCCTACCTTTATTGAAATGAAGGATAAATATCGGATTAATAAAGTTATTATGTGGAGTTATGCTTAGCCACTCCATTTTTTTCTCACCATATTGTACCCGCTGCCGATCCTATGAAGTTTCCTTCGTGCATTTTAAATTCGGCAACGTGTTATTTCTCTTTTCTTTTTATACAGCGAATTTCGAAGAGTTAGGAGGGTGGGCGGGAGTACCTTCTGCTGTACTCTTCTTTTCTCCTACGTCTGTTATTATAGTATACAGTAAGTTTTAAGCTCGGACCGTCTCATAGGGATCGTAGGGTCTGTGTGGTCTCTCTCTCTCTCTCTCTCTCTCTCTCTCTCTCTCTCTCTCTCTTTCCATGTGTGCTAATTAAACCCAGGAAGTTACAGACGGTACATCTCTGATCCCAACAACTGTAGCAAAGTTTCCTATGCTGTGTGTTGAGATTACCAGGGATTTGGTGACTCCTAAATCTTTTGATAATCGGCCGTATCTCCTAAATTACAGTTAGATCTTTTATTATACCTAAAATGAAGGAAACACAGTTTGAAAGTTCAGAAAAGTATCGTCCATCGTATAGAAAGTTATGCTCAAATAGAACCTACAATAATGATCCCTTGTTTTCGACAATTTATCACATTGCGCTTGAAGTTCAGGAGGTCCCTCGTAGGGGAAATGCTGTCCACGAGCTTGCCATCTGTGCATATTCAGCACTGAGAACGCTGGGTAACTTTGTGATAGAAAGATGGAAAGTCAATGTGGGAATAAGTGAATATATAGGTACTCCTGAAAGGAATACCCATATATTCACTAAAAGGAGGAGGCATACATGCTATGAATTCACAAGATCAATGACTAGAGAATCAATGTAAATGTATAAATGATGTGAAAAGAAAAATTTTAACGTAGCAGACACTAGTGACGAGATGATGGAACAAAAAAGCATTTATCCCCTTCCACACACACACACACACACACACACACACACACACACACACACACACACACACACACACACACACACACACACACACACACACACACACCCACACAAATGTCCAATAATTATGTTTTATCAGTCAACAGGGTGCGAACATATTCTAACACATGAAATGACAAACTATCGACACCTACTTTTGACGGACGATACGACTTGGGATTTCAAGGTCAAACTCATTACAGATGCAGATCGAGAGGTAAATGTGGCAATTACTAAGTAGCTGTGTCTCTCCCCCTTCTCACACACAGGCCTATATTCTTCCTTCTCAGTGTTAATAATAGTTTGGTGACTCATGAACAGCTCTCTCCGTTCTTAATGACCTCTCTCATTCCAAAGACAGACGTTCTTTTCTGTCCCTTTAAACTCTCCTGCCGCTCCTGTTCAGAAAACTCCCATGTCTCATCTCCCTCTCTTAAACTTCACCTGCATCCCCTCCCTTAAGAAAACTCCCCTGTCTCCCCTCTCTTCTGAAAACTCCCATATTTCCCCTCCCTTCATAAAACTCCCCTGTCTCCTCCCCCTTATGAAAACTCCCCTGTCTCCCTTCCCTTCTTAAAACTCCCTTGTCTCCCCTTCCTTCTGAAAACTCCCCTGTCTTCTCTCCCTTCTAAAAACTCCCTTGTCACCCATCTCTTCTGAAAACTCCTTTGTCTCTTTTCCCCCTCTACACCGTCACTTGCATTCCCTCCCTTCTGAAAACTCTCTTGGCTTCCTTCCCTTCTGAAAACTTCCCCGACTTCTCTCCCTTCTATAAAATTCTAAGTATCCTTTCCCTTTTGGAAACTCTTCTGTCCCCCTTCCCCATCTGAAGAATCTCCTATTCCTCCTCTCTTGCGAAAACTACTCTACCTCAGACTTCTCTGGGTCTCCCTCCTTTCCATAGCCTCCCTTTCCTCCTTTCCCCTTTAAAAATCTACGACATCTCCCTACTCGCCGTCTTCATTTCAAGTGCCTATCCTGACTTTTGCTGTGACCATCTGCAGATGGTGTGGGATCTTACCAGCTGGAGACTATAGTCTAATCTTGCCTCCCACCCCTCCCTCACTTACCTTTGTTTTCATGTCACTGCTTTCACCTTCCGCTCCTGCCCTTCCATTCCTCCTTCACTTCCCTCAACTTTCCTCCCACTCCTACCTTATTTCCCTCAACTTCCTTATCACTGCTACCTCACTTCCTTCATCGTCCCTGTCAATGCTCCCTAACATATAATTCCCCCATCTCACTGCTTTCTAACCTCCTTCACCCCCTATCGTGTTTCCTAACCTCCCACTCATCCCTATCACCGCTATCTAACCACCTTCTTTATCTCTTCTTCCTCACCTCCTTACTTATTCATTCACCTGCTTTACCTCACAAACTCCCACCAATTCATCCTCTCTCTGTATTCATCTCCCTGTTACTGAACTGAAAGCCCTACAGTACCGCACAAAAAATGTCATTACTATTTTGTCTTTATATTTTGGAACCTTCTGCTGAAATGTTTAAAAATATCCTCTTGAAAAATTGTACATATGTGTATAAATGATATTTTTGTTTATCATCATCATCTCCTCCGACTTTTTTCGAGTATTGTTGCTGAAAGTGTGTTTGAAACTTTAAAATATTTTTCACTGACTTATTATTTTTGTGTAAAGACATACAGCCCAATTTCACCAACACAGTTTTAACCTAAAAGTTTTGTATAATATGCGTAATAAACATTCAATTCAGAAATATTTATTTCACGAAAAAAGCACACGTTCACAACAGCCCATGTTTTGAAAACCCTGATCACACGAGTAATTATACTTGAATGAGTGCATCAAGCGTTCATAAAGGAAAGGTAATTAAAGTGCACTATTTCTAAGCTTACGAAAATCCTCTAACCTCATTCAATTCAGTTGACAGCCAGATGTAGAAAGAGTGAAAGACTGATTTGACAAGTAACCAAGTCAACTCATTTTTACCTTATAGCTGAGGGTTATGTACCTTAATGCAGCTCCATGATGCCGCTGAACGAAGAGAAAGATTAATGAAAAATGAGAGGAAGCAGAGACAACGAGGAGCAGGAGGAAGATGAACTGTCTGAAGAAGAACGAGGAGAAAAAGTATGACAAGGAGAAGGACGAGAAGGCAAGATGAGAGAGAAAAAAAAAGGAAAAAGAAGGAGAAATAAGAGAACGAGAAGCACGAAAGTTAAGGAAATTCAGGAGAGGAAGGAAGAAAAAGGAAAAAGATTTATTTTTAAGCCTGAGAAGTGTGGTGCTGACACGTCGAGAACGGAATTGCCTGACACTCGACAGAATACAAGGAGGAAGGAAAAGAAAATAGAGCTTACGAAAAACGAACAAAACAGAGAAGGAAATAGACAAAGGACAGGAAAAAGAAAGAGAAGAAAACAGAGTGGGAGGATGAGAGAGAAGCAGGGAAGAAAAATGCCAAAATGGACAACTGAAATGAAACCAAGAGAGGAAGAAAAAAAGTAAAGGGTAACGGAGAAGATAAAAGTTAAAAAAAGGAGAAGAAAAAGCGAGACATATGGAGACGAAAAAAAGAAAAAAACGGAAGATATACAGATAGACAGATAGAAGTACAGACAGGTATATCAGTATAAACACACAAACTGTGGGATAGATAGAGACGGATTGACGGAGTGACTTAAAATAGTCACCACAAGTAATTAGCCATTTTGCAGATTTCTTCTGTATATGCTTGTATTTTATGGTATGAATAATGGCAGGAGTATTATATGGCTTGTGAGGTGTTTTGTCTACCATATGTTCTCGCTGTGGACACTGTTCATTATACAGCGTCATACAGTAAGTTTGTGCACATATGTATAAGAATCAGAATCTATATCAGCATGAAGTATAAATGAATTCCAGTCATATTAATTTAATGCATTTTTAAATTTTGTTATATTGTCGGGAGTCAGTAATCTTTCAGTTTTTAAGATTTTAGTGTGTACATATTCTAACTGTTGATATGAGAATCTGGTAACAATAGGAAAAGTATCGCCCGTAAATATTATACTACTTGAGTGATTATGTTCAATATTATTACTCCATGTATGATCCAGTAAGGTAACGAGCCCTTCCATGGATGCTCTCCAGACTTTGGGGCCTTGGGAGGTCAAGTGCCGTCGGGTTAGAGGACAGTTATAGTTGGGTGGAACATGTGGGAGTACATTAAGGATATAAAGTTATGGACTGGGGTGTCTTGATAATTTAAATCACCCTTGATGTTGCATAGAAAATTATTATTAGTTGTAATTATCTCTAATATCTCACTGAAGGAGCCATGAAAGAGTGTGACTTGCTCATTGGGAGGTCGGTAGTTCATACTAACAATAATCGTTTTATTATTACTACGAACCTCAACAAAAATAGTTTTTATGTGTGGGGGCTGCTTGGTAAAGTCGTGTTGTACTTTTCCTTGGAACTGTTCGGTTAGATATAATGCTACGCTACCTTAACCGGTGGTTTTGTTATTGTAATAGAAATGAAAACCATTAATACGACATAGATCAAATATACCACCGCTTTATGGGGTTTCACGGAGCCCGATTATATCTATATTATTTTTCAATTCGTTAAAACACTCATTTCTGAAAACATCTAAATGAAGTGGTAGGCTCCGAATATTGAACGATAAACGAGTAAGACTTGTTGGTGGTATTTCATTTCGTTCATCACCTAAAAATATATAATCACACTTTGGTTCATTTTAGATCTTCATGCGTTATTTCGGATTCATTCTTGACACAGTCTCTGAGATTATCATTATCTAAAAGAAAAGGGTTAAATTTAAGGTTATTTACTATGTCCAATGAAAATTTATGAACATTGTTATTAAGGACTGACATTCGTGTAGTGAAATAAGATATTAGGAAAAAAAAAAAAAACAAGTTCCAAGAGGATAACGAAAAATAGGGTACAAGAAATAAATATTATCGTCAAAATTACCGTTAAGAAATGAGTGTCATTCTTCTCGTGAAGTAAAAATATATTTTGAACAATTTAGCGCATTATGCCCAAGTAGGAATAGTGGGGGAGTATAGTGGGGCATGTGGGAGTAAGAGCGTGGCTACCTTATCATGGCCTGGGCCACCCTGGCCAGCGTGGACAGCCCTCCCTAGCTAAAGACTCATTCATTGGGACGCAGCCTTGCAGCTATCCCAAAACTGGCCTTTCCTCGCCAATTCCCCACTCTACAACCTATCAACCTAGACAACTAGCGAGACTTGCAGTGGGGAGACGTAGAACTGATGAGCATTTTTGGTAATTTATTAACTAGATGTTGCATTTGCTGGGATATGATTGTTTGAAAAAAAAATTTTTGGAAGTACCCCTGAGTACAGCAAGCGGCACGCGAGGCTGAATTCAGGGCTAGACGAGTAGGGGTAAATTCTGTCAACATGGCAGAAACAAGTCTAGCACTGTACAACAGCTAACTCCAGACTTACTCTGCTGTGAGTATGTCATATGAGCCAAAGTGTTTATATACCTGCAGTACACCAAGCAACACACAATTAAAATGTTATATTACAAAGCTTTTAGGCAGTAGTGCTGTGTTTTGATGCGTTTGATTACTGGTTCTCTGAAAAGCTTTTATGCTGATTCATCAAAGCATAAATCCAAATATTGAGTTAATCCGTTATGACAGTCAATAATGGAAATGCAAGTGCTTTAATTAACTGCTTCACTACGATGATGTGGTGCTGTTGGGAGGGGGGGTTACTTTCACGCAGTCACACCAATATAATCAGGCTGTGCAGGCGCTCGGTTGTGCAAAAAGTCCTCAACTCACTCCCTATCCGCCGAGAGGAAGGTGGTGGACTGTAGGAAAAAAGTAACTTTAGCTGGCGTCCAGATGGATCTCTGGCAACAGCACCGTTAACATCAAATGATTTTTTTTTTTATTCAGACAGTCACCTGACGATTTTGTCCATGTTGAGAAAAGCATCTAAATGTGCAACTGTTAATGAATGTTAAAATAATCTATTATGGGAGAATATTTTTCACTCCGAGCCGAGTTCTATGGGGCTAAGTATATATCCTGATGATTGAAACATGTGTCATGATACTGGCTCGGGTTCAGAAATATCCTACCATAACGGATTTACCTGGTTCTTCATAGAATTCAGGTGGCGTGGCTGTTATCACGCAGTGCTGTAGTGATAACGGCGCCTGGCATCTTTCTAGAGGTCCCGGGTTCGATTTCCGGCTAGACCGTCAGAAACATTCCAAATATGTGCGCCCATGTAACATAATGCCTGTTTCTTCATATATATATATATATATATATATATAAAGTATATCATTACCGTATTTGTAGGAACATCAAAAATGGCAGCACTTTACAATAAAACCATTAAAGATGTTCGAACAAGCCCTGGTGTTGATATTTCTTTTTTGCCTGCGCATTCCAAGCACTCAAACAGTCTATCGTTTCGTTTTCGTTTCGTTTTTAAAGGCTCCAACATGCTTGCATGCGTCGGCCTTGGTCACCTAATGGCGGCTTTCCATGCTGCACGATCCATTGCAGCCTCCCTGTTCAGTCCCTTAACCCTGAGGTCACACTTAATGACCTCGTCCTATGTCTTTCTCGGTCTACCCCACGTAACCCCACCCCCAATATTAACACTTCTCACCTTCCTCACCTAATTATCATCCCCCATCCTCTCCACATGTCCAAACCATCTCAATCTACCTATCTATTGCCAGACGCCTTAATCGCGTATGAGGTGTCCACTAACAAATCACCTCCATGTCGCCCAGTCCCCTGATATTTCATTGCCCTGCTCCCAGTTCACACACTCCACTCTCATACTCGTATACCTCTCCACTCCATCTCTCCATCTCATCTTTGGCCTCCCCTTTCCTCTCCCCCCCTCCACCGCACTCACATGCACTATCCTCGTCAGTCTCTCGCTCTCAATCCTCTCTACGTGGCCAAACCAAGTCAATGTGTTTCTCCTAACGCTTCCTATCACATCCACATCCACACCACAACACTCCTTCACTTTCTCATTTGTCATTATGTCTCTCCATGTTACTCCACATGCTCATCTCAGATAACTCTTTTCCACTGCCCTCAGTCTTGACTTCTGTCCCTCCGACAAGGTCCAAGTTTCACTTCCATGCGTTAGAGTTGGTATCACAATACTGTCATGTGGTAGTTTTTTCACTTCCATGCTCACTTTCCTGTTACTTATCACTGCTTTCAAGGAACCAGCAACTTTTCTTCCTTATTGTACACTTTCAAGCACTTCACCCTCTAAACTTCCATCCTTACTCATCACACTACGCAAGTACTTAAATGCACTCACATTTTCCATTTCCCTTTCATCCATCCTCACTCACTGACTCCACTTCTCACGAAGACCGTAACTTTACTCTTCCCTACATTCACCTATAGAGTCCGTTTCTTACACATTCTCCCAAACTCATCCATCAAGCCTTGCAGCTACCCTTTGTCCTCATATAACAACACAGAATCATCTGCAAACAACAGTATAGGGAGTTTCCAAACACTGCCCTGTCTCACCAGGGCCGCTCCAACATCCACTGCACTACCTTGTATGTCTTTTATAACCTCATTCATGTACAGATTGACCAACCATGGAGAGACGACACATCCTTGTTTCAATCCAACCGTCAAATAGAAAAATTCACTCAGTTCACTATCTACACTCATTGCAGCCTTGGCATCCTCATACATACTCTTCACGGCCTTCAGCAACTTCCCATCTACTACATTCATTATTAACATTCTCCACAATTCTTGTCTCTCCACCGTGCCATATGCTTTCTCCAAACGCATGAATGCATTCAAACTGTCGCCGATATATATATATATATATATATATATATATATATATATGCAAAATAGTCACAGGAGAAATGATAGGAGCAACAGTGAATACTTTCGTATATTACATCTTCAGACAAATTAGTCAGCTTTGATATTTAATCGTTATTCACAAATGTCCCTCTTGATGATGTTATAATTTTCCTGCCAAGCATTCTGGGTAGTAACATTGATGGTATTCCCTCTGAAAACATTATCAAGCTAATTAAATTGTGCATTGTGAATTCATCTTTTACCTATGAAGGCAAATTTTACACACAAAAATTTGGTATGGCCATGGGTAAAGCCCTCTCCCCAGTTCTGGCAAATATTTACATGTAATTATCATCATCATCATCATCATCATCATCCGGACCTTCTTTCCCACCCAAGGGCAGGGTGAGGGATAGCAATGTCCAGACAACCCGAAATTGCCCAGTCCAATGGACCACGCTTCCATTCACTCATCATTCAAGCCCCCGGAATCCTGGCTCTATCGGATACGCCAAAAACATTCACCACTTTCTGTAGCTACACATAATCGTATCCGACAGAGTCAATCCAGATGCTGCCATGTTATAAAAGAGTGCCAAAAATCCCTGATCATGCACTTCTCCTCACAAAATTCATCCAGCCAGCTCGATTTCCTGTCAGTTCCCTAGCATCACCGACTTCCAAACCTCTCTTCCTCACACATTCATCCACCATATCTCTCCACCTTCTCCTTGGCCTACCTCGCCTCCTCCCTCCTTCGGAATCGCTTAGATATACCTTCTTCGCCACTCTATTGTTATCCATTCTCTCCACATGACCATACCATCTCAGTACACTCTCTTCAATTCTGGTGTCCACAGACTTCCTCACTCCGCATCTTTCACGAATCACATTATTTCGTATCCTCTCCACCCTCTGTACTCCACATACATTCCTCAGCAGTCCCATCTCCACTGCTCTTACTCTTGACTTTTCATTTTCATGCCACACCATAGTCTCATATGTTAAAGTTGGCACTAACACTCCTTCATGTAAGCCTCGTGCAGCTGCAACACTCAAGCCTGTTTATTATCAAGGCCTTCATTGCACTAGCTACTTTTCTTCCCTGTGTCACTCTACGTTCAACTTCTTTTGCACATTTTCCTCTCTTTTCTATTACTGTACCCAGGTATTTGAACTCTTTCACCAATTCCAGTCTCTCTCCATTCACTGTTACATTGCATTGGGAGTCACATTCTCTCTCAATAACCATCACTTTACTCTTTTCTACATTTACTCGCAAGGAACGACGCTTAAAGACATCAGCAAAACTCTGCACTAGCCTACCAAGTTCATGTCCGGTACTAGCAAGCAGTACTGCATCATCAGCATACAACAGATTTGAGATATTCCATCCATCACCATTCATTACCACTGCCATCCCTCTCTCCATTACTCGTGTTTTCACTTCTCTCATCAGCCCATCCATATATACATTGAACAACCATGGGGACATCACGCAACCTTGTCGAACGCCCACACTGATTGTGAACCATTCACTTAGATGCCCATTAACCCTGACACATGCTTCACTACCATCATAAAAAGTCTTGACGGCACCTAACAGCTTACCCTCAACACCGTACATGCGCAAAACTTTCCACATTCGTTCTCTGCCCACTTTGTCATATGCATTTTCCAGATCCATGAATGCCATAAACACCTTATGGTCCTTCTCACAAGCCTTCTCTACTATCTGTCTCACTGCAAATATTTGGTCCACACATCCTCTGCCACTCCTAAAACCACCCTGTTCATCACTCACTAGGACTTCTGATATCTCTCTTACTTTCTCAATAATAATTCTTCCATATACCTTCCCTACCACACTCAGTAAGCTTATGACACGATAATTCTTGCATTCACTTCGTTCACCTTTATTTTTGTACAGGGGTACAATCACAGCCTTTTTCCACTCTGCAGGCACAGTTTCACTCATCCATGTCTTCTTACATATCTCCAACAAGCACTTCATTCCATTCTCTCCACTACATTTAAGCATCTCTGCATACAGCTCATCAACCCCAGCTGCTTTCCCATTTTTCAGTCGCTTCACAGCACTCTTCACCTGTGCGAGTGTCACGTCTCCTGGCACTGAATTCCTTCTCTGCACACCCCCCAAACCAATCATGTTTACAACTGCTCTGCTCTCTCTATCCCCATTCATCAGGCTTTCAAAATATTCTTTCCATCTGGTCCTTACTTCATCTCCATGGGTTAATAATCTACCACCTGCATCCTTCACACCATCCCATTTCTTACCATTTTCACTTCTACATTTCCGCACCTCATTCCAAAATAACTTTCTATTTTCTGAGTAGTTTGCATTCATTTTTCTTCCAAGATACTCATTTACCTCCTTCTTTTTCCTCTTCACTAGTCTCTTTGCGTGCTTCTTTCTCTCAACGTATTCAGTTCTTATTTCAACTGAACCTCTATCCTGTAACCTCTTTAGCCACTTCTTCCTCTTTTCCTCCACCACTCTCTTTACCTCCTCATCCCATCATGCCGTACCTTTCTTCTTTGTTGTTGCTCTTGCCACACCACACACGACCTTAGCATTCCTAACTATCCAATCCCTATATGCATTCCACAGTCTGTCCAGATCCATTTCACTCCAATTCAGTATTTCTAACTCGTCCTCTACTTTGGTCCTGTATTCATCTGCCATTTCTTTGATCCTCAGCTTTTCAACTTTCAGTCTTTCTCCCTGACTGCTTCTCTCTCTCCTGATCCACCTCACTCCTCTCAGCTTGACCTTGCATACCACAATCATATGATCTGACAGACCTCCACATCGTCCTCTCACAGCCCTCGTATCAGCAACCATTCCCATCATCGACCTCTCTACGAGCATGTAATCAATCAGACTTCTTTCAACACGATCCCCGTTCCCTCAATACCATGTATACTTATGTGCATCTCTGTTTTTGAAATACGAGTTACAAAAGCACAACCTCCTCTCCTGATATATATTCTTTAGTCTCTTCCCATTATCATTTTCTCCTGGTACTCCATAGCAACCCATTATGTCATCCACAGGACCAATGCTTACTCTTCCATTCATATACCCCACCACAATCACTTTATAGCTCCTGGGCATTTCTCCCACTACTTCACCCAGCTCATCCCAAAACCTGCTTTGAGAAAAACATTTACTGACCTCCGCAAAGGAGCAAAACATAGTTTGGCTCCGATACGTTGATAACATCCTGTGCTTCTGGCCTAACAGTCTTCCCATTGATGAATTTCTCCTGAAATTAAATTCGCTAGTTCCATCGATAAAGTTTACTCATGAGGTGTAAATGGATAACGAACTGCCATTTTTGTATGTAAAAGTTATCAATGATCAAAGTGCTTTGAAGACTAAGGTATAAAGAAAACCTATACATATTATGTCATATGTGCATTATTATTCAAACCATCACATTAATGTAAAAAGACCTGTGTTCATATCCATGTATTTGAGAGCATGTAGAATTTCAGACGCAGAATATTTAGATGCTGTACTAAAAATAATTCAGAGCAATGGAAAGAAGCTAACATATCCACCAAGTATAATAACTCAGAGCCACAATACAGCCAAGAAACGATAACATGAAGAGAACTCATAGGCCAGATAGCCAGAATATTCAAAGAACCCTTGTCCTCCCATTCCATGAAAATTTTCTTGATGTTGTTCACATACTGAAGAAACTTTATGTACAAGTAGTATTCAAAATGAGAACACCATCAAAAATACCCTCATCAAGAACAGCCCATAGAGTAATTCAGGCGTTGTTTACAAAATACCGTGTAAAAGCTGTAACAAATTTTATATAGGACAGTCTGGAAAAAATTTGGAATCTAGAATCTCACAACATAAATACTGTACAGTGTAAGGACAGCTTTGATGAAAGAAATGTAATAGAATCTTGACTAATTTCTGACACATATGAAAAGAATGTAAACATGAGCTATGGTAAATTTAAGTGTGGTAAAATGTTAACTGAATAAATATTAAAGCAGTATCCCCCAGACTAACAATTGATTGTTTCTTGTCTCCTGGTAGTGCAATCACAGCTGTGTGGGACACATCTAGCTCAATGAGGAGCGCAAGAATCCGGGGCTAGACAAGTTGGTCCTAACATAAGATGAAAGTGACCGGCCTCACTCATTCATGAGTGGCATTATGAGCAATAAACCCCAACCTCCCCTTGAATAAAGACACCGGCTCATTCCGATTGGAGCACCATAATTACCCACTAATCCACCAGCTGCCATTATTTGGTTATATGGTTACCACCCAGCGTAGTAAATAGTTTCCTGAAGTACAGGAAGCCATTTGGCTTGTCACGCACTGTAGTCACCCATAGGCAGAAGAAAGAGGAAAGAATGAAGTAAAAAGGACAGAAGAGGAAGGAAAGATGAGTGGAAAGGGTCGACACCCAAAACAGCACTATATCGAATGAGTGGATGGTGAGTGCCCCCACCTACAACGTATAAATATATATATATATATATATATATATATATATATATATATATATATATATATATATATATATATATATATATATACAGTACATATATCGTCCCCACTTCGGTTGGGATAGGCCGGTCCTGCAGTGGACACTCAAACGGCTGATGAGATGATATATATATATATATATATATATATATATATATATATATATATATATATATATATATATATTCTGTACATATCAACGTTTGCAGGCCTGGAAACACTGATTATGCAAAGTAAATAGAGAGAGAGAGAGAGAGAGAGAGAGAGAGAGAGAGAGAGAGAGAGAGAGAGAGAGAGAGAGAGAGAGAGAGAAGCTTTACATAATCAGTTTTTCCAGGACACTGAGACTGGATTAAAGGCTGATGGAAGTCAGTGCTCTCTCGATTAAAAGTTCGTTCACAATACTCAGCTGGCTGTGGTGATGGAAGACGTACTTGGTACATTTGTACGTGACTGCAATATGAAAGCCACAACAAAAGACAATGAGACGGAGAGATACTGCCTTTGTCTGGTAAGGAATTAGCAGAATAGAACACACTACATATTGTTGGCAGGGGCCTGATAAAGCGTACGATGTCAGTTTGCAGCATTTTACTATTCTCTCTCTCTTTCTCTGTCTGTCTGTCTGTCTGTCTGTCTCTCTCTCTCTGTCTGTCTGTCTGTCTGTCTCTCTCTGTCTGTCTGTCTGTCTGTCTGTCTGTCTGTCTGTCTGTCTCTGTCTCTGTCTCTGTCTCTCTCTCTCTCTCTCTCTGGGGAATAGTTGCTAACTCCCTGCTGGTGGAACTTTGGGGGCGCGCGAGTGGGAGGGTGTTTAGTTGGGTGGGTACGTGGATGGTTGGGTCGGTTTTTGGATGGATGAATAAGTAATTGCGTTGGTTGGTTGTGCAAGTGAGTGGGTAGAAGGGTTTCCAGGGTAAGTGGATGGGCAGGATGAACTGGTGAATGAGTTGGGTTGGTATATATGTGGACAGGGTGAGCGAGTATGTGGATAGGGTGTGTGGGTTGTTGGATGTGTAAGTTGGTAGGTAACTGGGTGGGTGGATGGGAGAAAATACTTCCACGGGGAAATCGGCCCATATGGTGAATTTCTCCATGGTTGTAATAGTTTCATATCGTGAAATAGGTCCATGGTTAGGTAAGTTAGCGAGAAAATGGGCTCGTGGAAATATAGGCCTAATTGGTTAGAAAATAATAATAATAATAATAATAATTTCCCCTGAGAGGTCCATTAGAGGAAATAAGTCCATATGGGGATTCAGTCATTCCCCAATGGAGTAAAAATATGTCCATGAAGGTAATCAGGTTCATGAAGAGTTATTAGTCCATCGGGAATTTTGGCAGACTTTGGAAAATAGATCTTTAGAAAAAATCGGTTTAAGGGATAAAATCGGTCCATGCATAGAAAATTGGTCCTTGGGGGGAAATACGTTCATCTGGAAAAGTTGTTTCTTGGAGAATATTGATACAAGGGGAGAATACGTATAAACAGGAAAATAGGTCATTTGGAAATATTTCCACTGTGTCAGAACTTCCGTCAGGGAGTTTAAATGCATGCGGAGAATAGGTCCACAGGGAAAAGATGATCATTGTGGGAACAGATCTCTGGGTGGAGATGACCCCTAGGGGGTGTAGCCGAAGACCAGCTTATCTGCCAGTAATCCTAATGATAAGAACCATAAATAATAAAAATGAACGTTTTCGCTGCAGACAACCAAAACTAAGTGCCCCAATTTCAAAATCAAGTTTATTTTGTCACAGTGCGTTGCTTTGGGTGACAAAATGGAGTCAGAGCTCCACATCTTGTAAATGATTCATCAACGCTAATCGTGAAAAGTGCCTAAAGGTGCAGAGGAATAGCTAACAGTATTAAATAAACTGAGCGAATAATTGATCAGTTTCAGATATGAAAAACACATAAAATTACCTCATACATCCAACTTTCATGAACAAACACAGACCTCGTATAGGATATGTAACACATGCCCATACGTTACTAGAATAGACTTTTAGCATTGTACTTGATGTCGTAGTGGTGTATGTGACATAATCTCCACCCCATCCCCGTCTTTCGAGTTCCCGTGCGTCATTTCTTGTTCAACCATTTTCGTCATAAGAAAGCCAAAAAGAAAGTTTCAGCATTTGAAGTCAAAAGCAAATAGCAACTGGTGATATGAAGAGACACGAACACTGACCGTAAGATGGTGCTTCCGTATTCCCGATGCGGATGTACAGTGAATGTTGGCTACCCGGTACACTGTATTACGTGAAGGATGTGGGAATGTTGAAGTGTGTGGATGGATGTAAGACACGACTCACTGTGAACGGCAAGTGGCAACTCTTGTCGGTGCCCCATCACATCCCTCTGCATACATTCACTCAATCAGCAGCATATAACACTACTCCAATTACATTTTTTATGCATCTGAGACGCAGGTATTGGAGAGATAACTAGAGGGATTTATACGTCCTGGAGTGTGTGTCGGGGGGGAGGGGAGGGTTGGTTTGTGGTGCGACGGTGTAACCCTCATCAGCAACAGCGTAAGTCACTCCTCTACATGACAAAGGCATCTCCCATCTTTCTCCACTCTGACCTCATGGTTGATAATTAATCTGTTCACTCTGAGTCTAGAAAATCTCCAGTAAACATTTCCAACGTTTTTTTGTTCTGCCTTTTCCACTCATTCCGCCTCTTAACTGCCACACCGTTACTCTGGCTGCTCATCTTCTATCTGTTCTAAGGAAGACGTGGCAAGATGTCCTCGATTTTTATTTTTGAATTATTTTAATAACATTCTCTGGTTTCCTCATTTCCCTTATCCAGGTAGCTTTTCTGTTCATCTCAGTGTGATGTACAACATGATCCTTTCCATTGCTCTCTGAATACTAATAAATTTGCATACAAACTACCATCCTCGGCCTTCTTCCTCCCCCCTCCCTCTCCTCCACGACCACCTTCCCTCCCTCTCCCCATAACTGAAGATGTATGCCAATCTTTTCATAGATTCATTCCTTGTCGCCGAACCCATCTGGCTGTACGTGCATCTTTGTATTTACAGTAATACCAGAACAAAATAGCCACCAGTGAGAGAGGGATGTTGCTTGGGGGGATGGTATTATTTATTTCTGAGTGACTGCACCTATGACTTGTTGTTGTGGTAGTAATTGTAGTATTAGTGATGGAAACTGTGGTATACGCTTTTCACTTAATCCTGACCTATATTTTCGACCGTTTCCAACTTATTTCAAGTATTAAGTCCCAGATAAAGACATTGTTACAACTATGCATTCTTCCCCTTGAACTTCGTGACGAACATTAATTTCAAACTTTATTCCAGTATTACCGGTCAGTAATTAATATGGATAAATGAGATATTTAGGTCAAATAAGAGTAAAAACAGATGAGCGATAGTAACTATGGCTGTGGTGATTTCGATAATTGTAGTAGTAGCGGTAAATATGGTGGTGGTGGTGGTAGTAATATTTGTATTAGTGGTAAATGTGGTAGTGTTGGTGACAACTTGTGTGCCGGTTGTTGTGAATGGTCATTGTGGTGTGTGTATGTATGGTAATTTCGGTAGTGTGTATGTTTGTCCACGGTGATGTTGTAGCAGCTGTGGTGGTGTTGTGGTTGTTGTATGGCAGCCATAGTAGTTGTGGCAGATATGGTGATGTTGTAGCAGCTGCTGTGGTTTGGTGATGTTGCGGCAGTAATGGTTGTGGTGTAGCCGCAACGGTTGTTTTGTGACAGCTGTGGTGATGCTTTGGCAGCTATGGTAGTGATTTAGTAGCTATGATAATATTGTGGTAGCTTTGGTAGTGTTGTGGTAGCTGTAGTAGTGATGTGGTAGTGTTGTGGCAGAAGTGGCTTGGACAGGCCCCCCTCTCTCTTCATACATCACCATAGTGAGGAATGAATCATTGGACAATACTGTGAAATATTTGAAGTGCAACATCAGGTATAAACACACAGTCTGTTTAATAAAGATTAATATTTTTGACCTATTTAATGACAACTGTCTCACTCTTTAGTAATACAGAATATTGTATATATCTTCTGCTTATGTATCTATCTGTCTGTTTATTTCTGTCTCTTTCTGTTTGTCTATCTATCCACCTTTCTTTTTACATACTTATCTAAGTATATGTCTGACTTTCTACACCCAGACCCCTTAATCCCAAAGGTGGGTGGCTACAGCATATTCTAGAGGGAAATTTGCGACAACTGGCTACTAGGCATCGTGTTGTGTCCCACCCGTTCTCAACGCTTGCGCACCTGTTCTGCAGTGTCCCCTGTTTATATTTTCATTTTTCATCATCATCATCATCCAATCCTGCGGTATCCCATGAGGAGTGTAGGAGCCCGGGGCTAGGCTACTTGGTCCTGACATTTAAGACGAGAGTGACCAGCCTCACTCGTCCCTGAGTGGCATTATGTGAGCAAGAAACCCCAACCACCCTTGGATATAAACCTGCACAGGCTGAATCTGATTGGTGAGCATTAATTACCCGTTAAACCACCAGGCGTCATAATGTGGTTATATGGTTACCACCCAGCATAGTAAATTATTTTCTAGCGCACAGGAAATAATTTGGATTGAGACTCAGTGTAGAGTCACCCGTAGGCAGAAGGAAAAGGAAAGAATAAAAGAAAGACAGAAGAGGGAATGTAAAGCCACCCGTAGGCAGAAGGAGGAGGAAAGAATAAAGACATAATAGGAAAGAAGGGAAAACGAAAGGAAGGAAGAACGGACAGACACCCGAGACCAGCATTGCATCAGTCGAGTGGATGGTGAGCTCCCCCACCTACCACTGTTGTTTAATAATTTGATGAGTTTAGCCATTTTTGGCTATAGATATATAAAGAATGGTTAGATTGGATGTCAATGTCGGAAAAAATTACCATACAGTATACAATGATGTTTCTAAAGTTAGCCCCAATTGTTATATCTTCACAACACAGGGTAAGCATAACCAACACTGTTTGCTGCAGTACCTTCACATAACACGAAAACCTAAGAGGATGCCTGCATTAAACCTGTTGGCCCATACTTAAGCAGTACATAATGCTGACCACACTGGTGGTCGTAAGCATAGACAAAAATGTTGTTTGCACAAGTATGAATTCAACATTTGGCTCTTATGCTTTTTGTCGCATCCTACTTACAATGTCTCTGTAGTTTGAATTATTATTGTGACCTGAAAAATTTCTAATTAAACCCTATAAGCTAATCCATATTTCTTTTTAAATGGTAAGAAGAGAGTTTATAAATTTCCATTCTTGACATGATTGCTTTTATCAAGTCCGACAAATATACCCTTTTTGTGAGTGTGGCATCCAGCAGTCCTGGAAACCAATTGCACAGTCACTTGAGACTCAATCTCGTGGCAAAGTTATAACAAATTGCTTCATTAGGCCAAGTTTTATATGTAGAGGGGATAACAGACCATTTTTTAGAGCAACCAAACACTATCTATCTATCTATCTATTGCCAGACGCCTCAATCCCGTTCGGGGTGGCCACAAACAAACCGCCTCCACGTCGCCCTGTCCCCCGCCATTTCACTGCCCTGCTCCCAACTCACATCCCCCTCTCTCATATCCCTCTCCATCCCATCCCTCCATCTCATCCTCGGCCTCCCCCTCCCTCTGCCCCCCTCCACCTCACTCACATACACTCTCTTCGTCAGTCTTTCACCCTCCATCCTCTCCACATGGCCAAACCACCTCAGTGTATTCCTCCTAACGCTTCCTATCACATCCACATTCACACCACAACGCTCCTTTATATCCTCATTTAGCCTGTCTCTCCATGTGATTCCACAGGCTCCTCTTAAATAACTCATTTCCACTGCTCTCACTCTTGACTTGTGCCCCTCCAACAACGTCCAAGCTTCACTTCCATACGTTAGAATTGGTATCACAATACTGTCATGTAGTAACTTTTTCACTTCTATGTTCACTTCCATGTTTCTTATCACTGCTTTCAAGGAACCAGCAACTTTTCTTCCCTGCTGTACCCTTTCAAGCACTTCACCCTCCAAACCTCCATCCTTACTCATTACACTACCCAAGTACTTAAACGTACTCACATTTTCCAATTTCTCACCATTCAACCTCGCTTTACATTCACTGACTTCACCTCTCTCAAAGACCATCACTTTACTCTTCCCTACATTCACCTTTAGATTCCGTTTCTTACACACTCTCCCAAAGTCATTCACCAAGCCTTGCAGCTCCCCTTCGTCTTCACTCAACAACACGGTATCATCTGCAAACAACAGTACAGGGAGTTTCCAAACACTATCCTTTCTCATCAGGGCCGCTTCAACATCCACTACCCTACCTTGTACCTCTTTATTACCCCATCCATGTACAGATTGAACAACCATGGACGCATGACACATCTCTGTTTCAACCCAACCTTCAAAGAGAAAAATTTACTCAGTTCACCATCCACACGCACTGCAGCCTTAGCACCATCATACATACTCTTCACAGCATTCAACAACTTCCCATCTACTCCATATATTAATACTTTCCACAATCCTTGTCTATCCACCTTGTCATATGCTTTCTCCAAATCCATGAAAGCCGCATACAACTTCTTTCACTTCTCTAGAAACTTTTCCACTAAAGATCTAAGAATGAATATCTGATCTACACAACCTCTTCCCTTCCTAAAGCCTCCCTGCTCTTCTCCAACTAATTTCTCTGTTCTTTCTCTAACTCTGTCAATAAGTATCCTACCATACACTTTTCCTATTATACTAAGAAGACAAATGCCCCTATAATTACCACACACTTCTTTTTCCCCTTTTCCTTTGTACAAGGGAATAATTATACCTGACTTTCAATCCTCCGGGACCCTACCTTCCCCCCAGGCCAATCTGCACATCTTCCACATCCATTCTACTACTATCTCCTCCCCATGCTTCAACATTTCACCACACACTCAATCAATTCCTGGGGCTTTCCCCAATTTAACTTTCTTCATTGCTTCCACAACTTCTATCCTACTGATTTCTTCCTGTCTTCTCACCTCCCTCCTTCTCCCAGCCATTCCCCAGCCACTTATACTCGCATCACTTCCATCCTTTATGTTCAATAATTCCTTAAAGTGTTCTCTCCATCTGCTCACTTTTTCTCCCTTCTCCACTAGTAATCTACCATTTTTATCTTTCGCTCCCCTGCTAACTTCACTTCCACCCTGTCTTACTTTTTTCACCTCTCTCCAGAACATTTTCTTACAGTCCCTCCACTTTACACTCAAATTCCTTCCAAATTCCTCATCCACTCACTTCTTACTCTCTCTTACTAATCTTTTTACCTCTCTCTTTCTTTTTACATATAACTCTCTCTTCCGCCTCTCTACTTCTTCCACGCCCCTATTTCTCATCCATTCATTGTATGCTTTCTTCTTTTGTGCCACAGCCTGTCTCACCTCTTCATTCCACCACGGTGTTCCTTGCACCCCCCTCCGTCTTCTCTTCATCCCACACACCACATCACATGCTGCACATATTTCTTCTGTAAATATCCTGCACACATCTTCCACGTCCCCCATCTGCTCCAATTCATATTTGCCCAATCGTTCCTCCACTTCTCTCTTATATTCTGCCTTTTTCTCATCATCTTGTAACCTTTCCACTCTCCTTGTAAATACTCCTTCTTCCCGTCCTTCCCTTCTTCTATTTCTCCATCCTAATTGAACCTTGATTCTGGCCACCACCAAGTAGTGGTCAGAAAGTCCACACCCCCAACCTCTATAAGCTCTTGCATCCATTACACAACTTCGCGTTCTTTCATCCACGCACACATGATCAATCATTGCCTTCCTTTCATTCAGTTCACCACCCGTCCTTCTCATCACCCGCCATGTATACCTGTGGATCATTTTATGCATGAAGAGGGTATTGGCTATCACCAACCCCTTCCCAGCACAAATGTCCACTAACGCACTGCCATTCTCATCTATCTTAGCAGGCACACCCCACTCACCAACTATTCCATCCACTTTCACATTCCCTACTTTACCATTCATATCACCGATCAAAAATACTCTCTCATTCCTTCCAAACTTTTCCATGCACACTTCCACATTTGTCCAGAACTCTTCTCTCACTCTGCTTGCACGATATTGCATTGGCGCATACACGCACACAATCGCCCACATTTGTATTCCAACTTTCAATCTTACCCACACAATCCTTGACCCAACTGATTCATACTCTCTTATGTTCTTCTTCCATCTTTTACTCATAACTATACATACTACTTCTTTTGCCTTGTACAAAACTCTTTGTACCTTGTGAAAATTGTCTTGTACTTGACCATTCTTTCTGAGACCAGTGGAGATTCCTGGCACTGTTGTCCCATTCACACAAGAAACACGGAAACCAATTGTGTATCCCGACTGTTGTCCAAGAAGCACACAAAGTACCTATAAGTTTCCAAACATCATCCAGCAGTAGTCATTGTAATATCAGTCTTATTTAATATCATCAGTGCGTTTTCATTACTTTCCCTGAAGAGCACTGAATGAGCTACAGGAACAGAAAAATACGTGTTACCATTGTGTAAAAGACCTCCTTTCAGACCTCTTTTCGAAGAATCAATGAACAGTATCCACTCCTTAACACCGTAAATGACACCAAACTTTTCTAGTAATTCAGCAGGGTCTGTGCAATAATCCAAACCATCTTCCTGTGCATAATACTGAACAAAATATTTTCATGGTTTGGTTACCAGGAGAATGATGTATTAGGCTTTTATTATTTTATGGATTTAAATCTGGAACCTAAAACATCAGCAGGCTCCTTGGCAAGGACTAAGTCTCCCCGCCTGATCATTTTGTTTATGTTGAGAAATAACTTGAGAAGGTCTGTTATCGCTATCGCACTGGGAATCAACGTCATCACCGCTGCCACAGCTTTCTTGGTCAAAGCTACCCTGTATGTTTTCAAGGTTCTCAGGTGGTATTATAAATGGGTATAATATTGCCTAGTATATGACCAACAGGTCGCATGGCAAATTAGAGGTTTGGATAAAGAATTTCGTTTCTCTTGTTAGTGTTGTATCCTTCAGCATCACATATGCAAAAGTAGCAGTCATCACTTTGATTCCTCGGCGTTCTCCAGATCACTGGAACACAAGAGCGAAAGTATTTTCCAGTTCCTTTTGTCCATTTTCATAGTTCTTCAACACAATCAGTGGAGACTTTATAGAAAGCCCATGATTTTTCCTGGTCTCCACGTTTCACTCCAAATATAGTGCAACTATTACAAAGTATTTAATATTAACAGTTGAAAAGGGCGGTACTTCAGAGCTAGATGGCAAGCTGGCGATAGGGAGAAGTAGAACTCCAGTTACACCAGGCCTCAAAGCCTGTTCCTGACCACCTCCCATTGCTGAACCTTATCAGTGGTTTCATTAACACAGAGAGTAAGCCAGCATACTTTCATACCACTTGCGCATTAGGTATCGCACAAGTTTTTATCCCCTATTATTGTAATGACTGGAGGATACCTGTAATGTGATGTATAAGCTTTTTGTTTGTTTGTTTTTCCTTCTTCTGTCCACCTTCTGTCAAGAAAAAAAAAATCCTTTTTTTTTTCCTTTTTTTTTCTTAATGACGTAATTCACCACAGATATAACAGAAGTTGTTTGGACATTTAACACAACCTCTTTAAGCAATTACCAGATAAACTACAGCTGGCGCTAAAAGAAATAATAACACTGAATTCCCGTACAGCAATAAAACTCATACAATGCACTACAGGAAAAGCTAATCAATACTTTCAATTTACTTCCGAATATTGCTGAGGCATGATGTAAACTGGCATACTTCTTTTTCTCCACTTCCAAACCTCTCCCTAACATGCCTGGTACTGATTTTCATGTTCGCTCCTATTACAAGGCAAACATAAGTACCAGATATACGTTTAGATGTGTTCTTTAATGAAAGAAACCATGTTCCTCTGTGAGACCGAGGCCAGAATCTGATGAGCTTAAAATATTCTGGAGGAGTCAGTGATTTTAAAATACATTTTTCTGTACAAACTGTACGTGATACTAAAATCTCAGCATATATATATATATATATATATATATATATATATATATATATATATATATATATACACAAAATTCAGCGCATGGAATTTAATAAGGAAAGGCAATAAATCTCTTTTTTTTTTTTTTTTTACGCAGACCTGTGTTAATACTGTAGGCTTCTGTATGGTAGTTCCACGAAGTTTGGTTAAAACCTGTTAAAAACTGTTTGTTTGTTAAACACACACACACACACACACACACACACACACACACACACACACACACACACACACACATATATATAACGACCAACCTTTGGCCTACACGTACACACGCTACGAAAAACATAACACCCATTCTATCTGCGGAATATGGGGGTGTAATGGAAGGCAGAGGAAATAAGCTATTGCAGTGAGTAACAGGAAGTGGAACTAAGACATGAAAAATATATAACGGCCATTCCTATTGTTTAATGAAGCTTTTAAAGAGTCTCAGTTTAACGACTTCTATTTTACGGCACTTAGTTCATGTTTCCTCCAGCCGAATATATTGAAGTGATGGAAAGGGGATAATTTGGAATGAGAGGGTTTAGCTGTAACCTTCCTTAACTCTCTCACTGCTATAGCTTCTTCCTAAAGTGAATAAAATCGTCTGTTTGAAACGATGGAAATATATGGAACAATGTTAGTGGTATTCTTGTACTACAATGATGATTTATCGTCAGTCATCATTATCATCATCTTCATTATCAGTATCATAATATTTACCTCAATACCACTAAAGTAATAATGTATCAGTGACTAAGACGCCGCAGTGAAAGGAATATTGAGAACTTGACAAAGAACAAACAGTTTTAATGAAATACAGTACATGGTTTCAAGCAGCATCTCAATCCAGCAAGTGCCAGATGATATTCGTAACGTTCAGCTGAGAATGAGCCATAGGGGCATGAATGTTGTTAATGTAGATGTGTTGAAGTAGTAAAGTTGAAATTATTATACGTAAGTTATTTTGTGGGTGAGGAAAAGATACTTCAGTATTAATGAAGTAGTTGTTTGGAATCAGTTATTATGAAGGAGTTAATATTAAACAGTGATCATAAAAAAATTAAAGTAGCATGATTTCACAAAATACACACAAATGATGGCCTGCTGACGTAATGAATCGAAGGCATAAATGAAAATATTTGCTGTTGAGGTGTAAAATCCTGGGTCAAAAACGAAAATGAACCATGCATCGACGTTTCATTGAAGCTTTATTAATTCTAGTTACTGAGCTACTTCGCAGAAGAAAACTAACAAAAAAAGTCGAAATTTTCTGTCTTGTTAAGAAGTGAGATTTGCCAGTTAGGTAGTCGAGGAGCAACTCATGTTTCTCGACGTTTACTGTAGGTTTCAGTACGAGTCAGAGTTGCCAGTTTGCCAGCTGTTTGTGAGCGTAGTTATTTCATAAGTTATGCATTAATTTTTGTGTTCTTTTTCTCAATAATGTTTATTTATGTGATTACTTGTTAATTATGTAATTTAATTTAAGTTTGTATAGTAATGAATTTACAGTGTTATATAATGCAAGAACACTCTGGCATCATTTATTTGTCCCCGAGTTGGTAACTGTTAGCTGTTGCCTCATCGAGTTTGTGCTAAAAGTTTCTCGAGTAATGCAAGCTTATACGAGAATGGGGAAGAGACTAATTCAGTTTTAGTCGGTTTTCAGTTCAGTTTAAGTGTAGTGCAGTGTCAGGGAAGTTTGTATATTTTCGGTAATTGTGAAAACAGTGAAGTGTTGTTTGCAAACAGTGAAGTGTTTACTGAAATTTGTACACCAGTGAAGTGTTTTCAAGCATTAAGTGTAACTGCAGTTAGTAAAATTTTTAGAGTTCCAGTGCTTGTGAAAACAGTGAAGTGAAGCTGGAGTGCATTAAGTGTAATTACTTGGAAAATAAAGACAGTGAACTTAAAAAGACAATGTTTCTTTACAACGCCTCAGCTGACCATAGAGAGAACAACTCACTGGGCAACGTCCTTCCTATACTGAACTACTGTTGTTGGAGCCTGTGGCAGTGTGGGGTGGGGACGTAACAGTATGAACTACTGAATCTGAAACCGTGGATTTCGTTGTGTGCTCCTTTCGCAATTCACCATCCTACCTTCATGGGATAAGGAGGTAGAAAAGGGATGTTTGTATAAACGGGTAGCAGAGCCAGCCAGTTATATTGGTGCAGCAAGGAGAAGGATCCCCTCTATAGCACCTATAACAAGAAACGGAAGAGGCCTCATCGCTGCGAAGGGGATATGCTTGTGTGGATAGGAGGTACAAATAGGAGTATAGAGGAACTGCATGAGACCATTGGAAGGATAATTGGAGAGAGAGGGAGAGGGAGGGAATAGTGTGTGTGTGCGTGTGTGTGTGTGTGTGTGTGGTGAGGAGGTGTAAGTAGAGGGAGGTGTGGACGAGAGAGAGAGAGAGAGAGAGAGAGAGAGAGAGAGAGAGAGAGAGAGCGGGGTGGGTGATATTAGGGCTCTGAATTCAGCTCACACTTATTGGTGGAGTGATGAAAGGGGCGTGGGACTAAAAGCAAGAGAGGGTGATAATGAAAGTGGAGATGATGCACAGTTAATGAAGAGGGTGAGGAGAGGAGAGAAGATGAAAGGGAAGAGGACGCACAAAGAGAGAAGAGAGGGAAGCAAAGGAGGAAATGGAATGTGGCACAGGTGGTGGAAGGAAGAGGAAAAGAACGGGGGTCAGCCAGAGAGAGAGAGAGAGAGAGAGAGAGAGAGAGAGAGAGAGAGAGAGAGAGAGAGAGAGTTTATTCCACTGGACAATGACTATTCTCTACACAATATGAAAATAGGTATAAGTAAACTAAGTTTTATATTATTAAACTAATATTAACAGGAGGAGATATACACATGTATGCAGTATGTATACAGCCAGACAGAATATCGGAAGGAAAATACATTAACAAGGTATACCATTTGTTAATTTATCATTCTTCCCAGTGACGCTGCGCTGATGGTGATATTGCCGTGCTGGAAAAGTGCTGTGGTTATTTTTTTTTTCTTATGCGAGTAAGAAGGAACTAAAGACTAGGAGCCCGCAACGATTCCTTCCAGAAAAAAAAAAAAAAACAATACAAAAGTGAGCCGAATTCAAGATCTGTTCATTTCGAGATGGCTGGACACACTGCGTTTGAAAGACTGGAGCTCATAGGAAGCAGGAAATACAGACAGAGGGAGACAGTTCCAGAGCTGGCCTGTTGCATAAATGAACAACTGGGAGTAATGGTTAACTCTTGCATTAGAGAGTCGGACAGAAAAGGAATGAGAGTTTGTTGCTAGACGGGTGCTACGCGCCCGTCGTAGAGGTGGAGGGATGCAAGCAGACGGTTCAGAGGAGCAGTGACCATGGAAGTAGCGATAGAAAAGAGATAAAGAGGCAACAGTGAGGCGAAGAGACAGAGATTGAAGGAAGCCAGTAAGAGGAGGAGAGTTAATGAGACGAAAAGCGTTTGACTCCATCCTATTAAGAAGAGCTGTATGTGGGGAGCCTGCCCACACATGAGAGCTGTACTCTACACAGGGGCGAATGAAACCCATGTATGAAGTCAGCAACTGCGCAGGGGTAAAGAAGGTACGGAGTCGGCTTAGCACACCTAATCTCTCGGAAGCTGTTTTTACAAGAGATGTAATATGATCTTTCCAAGATAAATTCCGAGTGAATGAAACCACAAGCATGTTCAAGGATGATGCAGGCTTGAGCTGGATATTATTAAACATTAATCGGTACTCCTGTGGAAGATTTTGTCGGTTTGATAGGTGTAAGAACTGAGTCTTTGATGCATTAAAATCTACAAGATTATTTTTACCCCAGTCATAGATACGAACCAAGTCAGACATTAGCTGTGCCATAACCTCATCCCTTGTTTGTTGAAGTAACTGCTGGGATGGACGTTGCGGGAACCGAATGGAAAGGTGAAGGGTGGAATCATCAGCGTACTAGTGGATAGGGTTAGATATAGAGCTTAGACCATTGATGAATAAAAGGAAGAGAGTTGGTGATAGGACAGAGCCCTGCGGAACATCAGTGTTGATAGATTTAGGTGAAGAATAATGGCCGTCTACAACAGCAACTATAGAACGACCAGAAAGGAAGCTAGCGATGCAGGCACAGACAGAAGGATAGAACCGTAAGAGGGCAGTTTGGAAATTAAAGATTTATGCCAGACTCGATCGAAAGCCTTTGAGATGTCAAGTGCAATGGCAAAGCTTTCGCCAAAGGCCCGAAAGGAGGATGACCAGAAGTCTGAAAGATAAGCGAGAAGATGGCCAGTGGAGCGTCCCTGACGGAACCCATACTGACGATCAGAAAGAAGGTTGTGATAGGAAAAATGCATTAACATTTTTCAGTTAAGAATATAGACTCGAAATCTATTGAGACACAGGATGTTAAAGCAATTGGACGATAGTTGGAGGGTTGGGAATGGTCACCCTTCTTTGGGACTGGCTGAATGAGAGCAAGCTTCCAACAAGAAGGAAAGGTACAAGTTGACAGACAAAGGCGAAAGAGTTTACCTAGGCAGGGTGTAAGCACAGAAGCACAGTTCTTGAGAACAACAGGAGGGAACCCATCAGGCCCGTATGCCTTGTTAGTATTTAGGCCTGTGATGGCAGAAAATACATCAGCTGAAGAAATTTTAATGTCAGGCATGAGGTAGTCCGAGCCCCAGAGAGGCTCGGAGACGGGTATTGTTTTCACTCAGTTTGTCTGTTTGTTTGTTTGTTTTTATCTCTGTCTGTCTGTCTGTCTATTAGCAGCTTTACGGAAAAACTGTTGGTGAGATTTTGACTAAAATTAGAGGGATGATGGGCTATGACATGATCATCCGATCAAATTTTGAGCCAAACTGGGCCAAGACCCAGACTGAAGGCCCAATTTTTTTTTTTTTTTTTTCATTTTTTCGCCATATCGTCATATCGATATGAAAACAAAACATAAAAGTGCAGGTTTCAAGTCTGCATCCTATAACATGCCCCATTACAACAGGGGGGTTCACCCCCTCAGTTAACGGTACGGGGGTCAGTGTCAGGTGGGCCCGCCCTAAAATTTCGAATGAGCGTAAAACCGTCATTTTTCACCTAATTTTTTCCAAATTTGATATGTGATATCTTTTATTATATATCATGTTGTGTTTAGTCTTCAGAGCTAATTGACTGCCGGGGTTGGGTTTGCTGTGCCTTGCACCGCTTCTTGTTTTAGTCAGTCGTGTTTGTGTAACGTATCTATAAAGAAAAGGTATAGGAAATTACATGTTGATGAAATTGCTTGTGAGGTTTTTTTCAGGGTTCAAAGATATATGGATGACTGTTTGACTTACTTTACTTGCCACGCTGCTTGGTAGTTTCTCTGCTTCTGTCAGTTCTCTTGTTTGGTTCTGGAATCAAAGACATTCCGTAATTAAGCTCATTCACCTACTGTGTGACTTGCAATGCGCCGCACTTCCGTCAAGGGAAGGGTAAAGAAACAGGAGCGGTGAACAACAGAATGGTTATGATGTGAAGGAAATTTGTTGATTGGTTGGGCTAGGGCAGGACAATATATCCTTTACAAATGGGGATTGTTGAACTAGTAGTTTCAGTACACTGGAGGTTTATTTAAATTATCCTACAAGAGTGAAAGTACCATGATGTAAAGAAATATATGAGAGGCAGAAAGGAATGTTTGAAGTGAACTGGAATTATGTTGGGAGTAGGAATTGGCTATGAAAACAGAGACAGCAAAAGTGGGTGCTATATCGTTAATAATAAGGAAGAAGTGAAGGTTTGTTTCCAAGTTTCCGCCAAAAACAAGAACAAGAGGGATGCAAGTTGCTTATCCTAATCCTTGCATTTTACGACGTAGGCAGCAACCACAAAATGATAGACTTACTCTCCAATTAGCTATTTACAGCTTAAACATGCTACCACAAGTCACAACAGAACTTGTCATACTTAGTCCTTTCAGTTACAACGGATCAGGAGTAAGCTTGACTGGAGTAGCAATTGAGGGAGACTAAGGGTGGATGACAGAAAGAGTGAGGATGATGGGGAGATGGTGGTGATGGTAGGTATGAGAGGGAAGTCGTCGTAGTGATGGTGGTTGCGGTAATTGCAGGTGAAGTAAGGGATGGTAGGAAGTGATGGGGATGGTTGTGGTGGAAAGTAGAGGGTGAAGTATGAGATGGTAGGAGCGCAGCAGTTGAGAACTGGTATATATATGAGGTGGAGAAATAGGTTGGTAGGGGCCAGATGTCTAGTGAGGTAATATAGCGGCTGAAAAACTACATTTAGTGGCGACAAGTAATTGTGAAATGGAATGGGAGTCAGTCTTGTAAAAATAAATTTGATAAATTGAATCACACAGTCGATTATAGTATCCTAACTACATTATCTTCATCAAAGCAGTAAAGGGAAGGTATTGGTGCAGTCCCTAGTCATCATCATCACCATCATCATGCCAGCCCTTACTCTCATCTAAGAGAGAGGATGGGGTAGGATCCAGATATATGGAAAGAGAGAACGCAGAAGTCACAGAACTATCAGATATGTTTGCTTAATGAAGCTGTTCGACCGAAGGCAGCGCCTGAACACTGTACTTCAACCACAATTAGGTGTGTAAAATTCTTGGCCTGTCAGGCTTGGGAAATATGTCTGCTTGTGGAATACAAATACTTTGTTGTCTTTACACCTACTGAACCCATCGTGGCCTGCCAAAGAATTCTCATACTGTCATGATTTCACGAAAATTGCCTTCCATTGGTATCAGACGTATCCCTCAAAAGTGCTAAAAATATTCGAAAAGCACAAATAACATTTCCTCTAATCAAGAATAGAGCATCAACCTTTGTTTTTTTTTTTTGTTTTTTTTTTTCAGGTGCTAGGTTTGTTATGTCATGCTGTCCCTTTTTCAGACTCCCATGAAAGTTGCCTTCTAGTGGTACAAGTTATTAAAATAAAATAATGTAACTGAAAATGACCAAAACAAAAACTTGCTCGTTAGGACACGTAACACACCAGTGGTCTGAACGCCTTGTTCCTGATAATATTCTTAATTTTTTGTTTTTACTTCATTTTAGATGCGCACCTTATACACCCATGGAACTGAGTCATTCCCGTCACCCTAGAACATTATACCAACTACGCACATTGACTTGAGAGTTTCCTACTTGCCATGTGGGGTCATTACTAGACCTGACCTCTGTGTCCAGCAGAGCCTGGGTCTTGACAGTACTAGAGTACAGTATCTTTCCTGACCTGATCTAACCTTGACTGACCGAACCCCCTCGCTGCCATGACGTGACCTAGCCTGAATCTACAGTAACGCAGGTCCAGATTATCAGCAGCTCCAGAATAACCTTCATGATTTGGCATGACCTGAACGGTCAACCCCGTCCTGCGGGTTCACAATATTGACAGTCTCTCCTTTGGGTCTGTCGCCTCATTCAGCCCGCCACGCCCTAATTGATGGCTTTGGCAACATGGAGTGTGGAGGCGGGGAAACCAGTGGGATGAGGGGTGGAAATATGGGACAGAGTGGATCAGGGAAATGAGGGATTGATAGTGAGGAAGCCAATGAGTAAGGGTCGACTACTGGTATATATTCACTGTTACTCTGGTATTATCCTTATATTCGGAGGAAGCCCTGTCTTGAGTTTAAGTCCCCTAATTTTCAATGGTATGTGGTGGGTATCTGGTACGTGGCAAACTGTATGTAGATGTCATGTAGGTGGTAGGTGGTAGGTAGTGAGTAAATGTGGTGTAGATAGCAGGTGGTAGGTAGGTGGGAGATGGTAGGTGGTGAGTAAATGTGGTGTAGGTAGCAGGTGGTAGGTAGGTGGGAGATGGCAGGAAGTTAAGCTGTTGGTGATAGGCGGTAAGTAGGTCTGGTGTGTGAGCTATGAGGGGTGGTAGCACATCATATTTAAATGATTAATTTGTCATTACTCACGTTAACTGGTACAAAACATGGTTTATATCATTCATTCTAATACATTACAACCAATCAAAACTTATCTATGATGCCGATAATGATGAGTTAATGATATATGGTAATTCTCTCCATGCTGCCAGAATTATTAGGCACAATATCATGCTGTGAAAATATACCCCTTATAATTCATTGATATTTTTTATCTACTCACTGTAATCACCGGGAAATATTGTGTTGTGATTGTAATTCATTGCTTGGAACATTTCAACTACCGAAACTACCAAAGCTGTCACGATCTACCACATATACCACACACTATTAGCTCTGCCGAAACAAAAACCACATTCGTACAGAGAGAGAGAGAGAGGGAGAGAGAGAGAGAGAGAGAAAGAGAGAGAGAGAGAGAGAATTAGACAGACACGCAAATCACACAGTCCCACTGGTCCTTCCTGGATGATCAAGCCTGCACGTTAAAGACAAACTTACTGTCTAATTATATAAGTTTCATAATACGATAGCACAGAGAGAGAGAGAGAGAGAGAGAGAGAGTAATGGAATTGAATGACTTAACATAAAACTCCTACGAACTCACAAAACACCCCAGTGATGGACTGATCATCAAAGTCTTTACACCGATTTAATTTTTACAATCATTTTCTGAAGCTTCCAATTTCACGGGTACTGAACCAGCCAATGACATGTTGAATGTTGAAGAAGGTGGATACGTTTTTCACTGTTTGCTTCGATTCATGTCCTGCAGGAAATAAATTTTTTGGATTATAAAACTCTGCTGATGGTGATCTATTTTTTACGTTGTGTGTGTGTGTGTGTGTGTGTGTGTGTGTGTGTGTGTGTTCATTATCCAGACACCCGAAGGTTGAGAGTAGAGTTATCTGAGTGCCTTCACGTGTCATTATTTAATGGTGAGGTACTCACAAAGAATTTTTATGCTTTGGTTCATGACAGTTTGTCTAGGAAATTATTGTCTGAAGTATATATATAGATATATATATATATATATATATATATATATATATATATATATATACGTGTGCACATAGAGAGAGAGAATTATATATATATATATATATATATATATATATATATATATATATATATATATATATATATATATATATATATATATATATATATATATATATATATATATATATATATATATATATATATATATATATATATATATATATATATATATATATATATATATATATATATATGAGGCCTCTCAAACCAGGCGGAGCTAGCCGAGAAAATCATTAAAAACCAGAGAACTTAATTAAAGTTTTAGAATTTGGGGAAGCAATATTTCCGTAACCATTGAAGATTCACGAAAATGTTATATATGAAAAATAATTTGACTTAAGTTGTCTATCGATATGTTTGAAGAAAAAAAAAAACATTTATTTTGTTAACTACGGCTGTAATTACTATTACGTCATAACTGAGTCATAATGGCCTAATTGTTTGTAATTTCGCCAAAAGTTGGGGCAAAAACAATTCAAAATATTGATAGTTTATAAATGTTTTTAAATGAATAATCGTCGCTCAAAATTCCACTTTAATTGCGTTTTCTGGCGTATAATATTCATAACATGCTTTATTGCAATAAAAATAAGTGTAATAATTTATTTGGAGAATTTAGTTGCTCACCACATTCAGAGAGACAGCACTCATGCTTGGCAGCACTCTTCATGGACTTCCTTTCATTATTGGATAAGGCAGCGTGGGAGGATATGGTCTTCTCTGGTCGGCCTGAATGAGCTTGTACTTATGTCAGGGGAAAATACGCTTTTAAATACCTTGGCATAAAGTGGATTTTAACATGCCAAAAAAGGAGATGAGAGATCTATATCCACGTAGTGGGCAGAGGAAGGATGCCAGATACTGCTCTCGTGCATAGCTCTATTTTTTTAGTTTCGTCCGTTAGCCATCTGTGGTTCGGCGGGCCTCATATATATATATATATATATATATATATATATATATATATATATATATATATATATATATATATATATATATATACTAAATTCGAAAGTGTGTCTGACAAAACAGCACTGATTTACAATTAGACTATGCAAAATATACACCCTTAAAGAATTACAAGTATATGCACCGACTTGTCAATGCCCAGATGAATAAACAGAAGCATTCAGTGACGATATTTCTCAGATTATGGAGAACAGAAACAGATGTACCATATTCATGGGACATTTAAATGCCAAAGTTTGCAAATCGATAAATGAACCATGTATCGGAAATTCGGAATGGCAGAGGTGGAAATATCTAAATGTTTGCTTAAATGTGTAACATTTGAATAATTAACACATTATTCCACAAAAGAACAGGGAGAAAATGGAACTGGAGAAGCGCAAATGGAAAAATAAAGAATGAAATCGACTTCATTTTGGATTATTAAAAAGGCATAATTACTCAAATCACTGTTATGAACAAAGTAGTTATGGGATGATGCAAAGAATGGTGGGTTGCACAGCCAGATTCATTTTCTGAAAAAAAAAAAAATAATAAAAAAAAAAAAAAAATAAATAAAATGAAAGCATTGCCAATAAAAGTATGTGAAAACAAATCTGCCTTTCACTTATAAAGAGCAGATATCAGGCTCTAAGTTATGATGAGTGTGACATTAATTAATTAAATGACAAACAAGTGATTAGGGAATCAGAGGATACATTCAGAGCCAATAAGTACTGTATTCAGAAACGACCCTCGAGCTCACGAAATGAAAAAAAAGAAAAAAAAAAAGAAATGGAAGTAAACACGAAGAATGACGAAACAGAGAGAGCAGAAATAGATAAGTTTACAAAGAAGAGACAGAGAAAGAAAAAACGGAAGTGAACCACGGACAAGATATACAATATATATATATATATATATATATATATATATATATATATATATATATATATAAAACAAGGCATATGGGCCTGATGGGGTCCCTCCTGTTGTCCTCAAGAACTGTGCTTCTGTGCTTACACCCTCCCTAGGTAAACTCTTTCGCCTTTGTCTTTCAACTTGTACCTTTCCTTCTTGCTGGAAGTTTGCTCTCATTCAGCCAGTCCCAAAGAAGGGTGACCATTCCCAACCCTCTAATTATCGTCGAATTGCTTTAACATCCTGTATCTCAACAGTTTTCGAGTCAATTCTTAATAGAAAAATTTTAAAGCATCTTTCCTAGCATTACCTTCCTTCTGATCGTCAGTATGGGTTCTGTCAGGGACGCTCCACTGGCCATCTTCTCACCTACCTTTCAGACTCCTGGTCATCCTCCTATCGGGACTTTGGCGAAAGCTTTGCCATTGCACTTGACATCTCAAAGGCTTTCGATTGAGACTGGAGTAAATCTTTAAATTTCCAAACTGCCCTTTTACGGTTTCTATCCTTCTGTCTGTGCCTTCACCTATAGCTTCCCTCCTGGTCGTTCTATAGCCGCTGGTGTTGACGGCCATTATTCTTCTCCTAGATCTATCAATAGTTGTGTTCCTCAGGGCTCTGTCCTATCACCAACTTTCTTCCTTTTATTCATCAATGACCTTTTAAGCTGTACATCTAACCCCATCCACTCGTATGCTGATGATTCCACCTTTCATCTTTCCATTCGGTTCCTGCAACGTCCATCTCAGCAGTTACTTCATCAGACAAGGGATGAGGCTATGGCACACCTAATGTCTGACTTGGCTCCTATCTCTGACTGGGGTAAAAATAATCTTGTTGTTATTAATGCATCAAAGACTCAGTTCTTACACCCATCAACCCAACAAAATCTTCCACAGGTATACCCACTAATGTTTAATAATATTCAGCTTAATCCTGCATCATCCTTAAACATGCTTAGGGTTTTATTCTCTCGGGACTTATCTTGGAAAGATCATATTACATCTTTTGTAAAATCTGCTTCTAAGAGATTAGGTGTGCTAAGCCGACTTCGTTCCTTCTTTACCCCTGCACAGTTGTTGACTCTATACACGCGTTTTATCCGCCCCTGTATGGAGTACAACTCTCATGTGTGAGGAGGCTCTCCACATACAGCTCTTCTCAATAGGGTGGAGTCAAAGGCTTTTCGTCTCATTAACTCTCCTTCTCTTACTGGCCCCCTACAACCTTTGTCTCTTCGCCGCACTGTTGTATCTTTATCTCTTCTATATCGCTACTTCATTGGTCACTGCTCCTCTGAACCGTCTGCTTGCTTTCCTCTACCTATACGAAGGGCGGTGGCTGAATCGGTAGAGAGGCGGCCTGCAGTCCTGATGTACCCAGGTTCGAATCCTGGCTGGGGCAGGAACAGTTTAAGGATTTGAATTTCATAAAAGCAGATTTTCCTGATCTACCAGATGACCCGCCGACATGTCATAAAGTACCCCCGCTAATACTAATACCAATACATCAGTCATAAATGAGACAGCCCTAGCATGTATTAAGTATGGACAGTGGGTGTTAGCGCCGAAGTGGTGACATGTGGAGGTGTAGGAGGAATACTGAGCCTTGGGATAGGCTACTGCCCCCGAAATATAGGCCCCGAAGCCTTTGTCCAAAGTCGGACATACACACACCCAAAAAAAGAAATCTCATCCCTTTTCTGTCCAACTCTGTAATGCAAGAATTAACCGTTTCTCCCAGTCCTTCATTTATGCAACAGCTCAACTCTGGAACTGCCTCCCTCTGTCTGTATTACCTGCTAGCTATGATCTCTAGTCTTTCAAACGCAGTGTGTCCAGGCATCTCGAAATGATCGGATCTTGAATTTGGCTCTCTCTTGTATCTTGTTTTTCTCTTGGAAGAAACAGTTTGCAGGCTTGTGGCCTTTGGTTATATATATATATATATATATATATATATATATGTGTGTGTGTGTGTGTGTGTGTGTGTGTGTGTATGTGTGTGTGTGTGTAGATCAAACAAGGAAACTAAAACAGACACTAGGAAAGCAACAAATTATATCACTTAAAGACAAATATGGTGAAGTCTTCAAATGCAGAGAGGTGGTGAAGAGAGTTGGAGCATTATACAAAGTAGCATCAAAGTCGGCAGTGCCGATAGGTAACTTTTCAGCTGAAACAAGTGAAATACAGTTCAAGGCCGTATTAACAAGTATAGCCAAAATGGGCAAAGCCTAACAGGCCACGGCCTGTCACACGCCGTCCAGACTTCTAGAGCATATTATCAGTTTTTACAAACTTTTCACTAACGTCCTTAAGAAACAGAATATAAAAAAAAGATAAAGAAAACCAATAGGCAGGATACCAAATCGGAAAATCCACTGTTTATCTGCACACAGCGAATCAGCTAATTGAGAACATTATGGAATATAATAAACCCCTGTGCTTTGGATTTGTCGGTTATGAAAAGGCTTCCACCTTAGTGGAGCCCACAGCAAAGGTATGTTCATTGCTGGAACAAAAAGTTAACGAGAACAATGTATAACGGCTCGAAAACGTAGATAAAGAGAGAACTGCTACAATTAAAATTACGTAAGGACTCAGAAAAAATAAGACTGAAAAAGGCTTGCGTCAGAGATATAAAATTCACCAAAATTATTTATAGTATGCCTTGAAAGTATTTTCGAAAGCTATATTGGGAGAACAGTGGAGTAAACATTGATGGGGAAAACATATCTTTTAAGATTTGCAGACGGCATTTGCCTATTGCCAGAAACAACGGAGACATCGCGAAAAATGTAAAAAAAAAAAAAAAAAAGAAGAAGAAGAAAAGAATTTCGCGAAGTAGTTGAAGAGTACAATTCCTTGGGGCAAATAATAAAACTAACAAAAGAGCGTGACAGCTAAAAATAAAGACGCATTACAAATGGATGGAAAGCTTTCGGTAAACATAGAAACATCATTAACAGTAGCCTGCCATTTTACAGGAAACGAAAAGTATATAACGAATGCATAATCGCAGCGATGACGCACAGTTGTGAGCCCTGGAAACTTGAAAAAAAAAAATCAATGGAAACCAAACTAATCAGTTCTCAAAGAGCAGTGGAAAGGTCAATGTTGGGAACACCTTTGAGACACAGGAAAAGATTAACTTGGGTAAGGGAGCAGACTAAAGTCAAAGACATTATAGTAGTCGTAAAAGAAAAGAAATGTAGGTGGGCAGGTCGTTTAGCAAAAATAATGGAGAACTGATGTAAGAAGAAGCTGTCTGACTGAGCTCCAAAAGATTGCAAGAGTAATAAAAAAAGGCCTGATAGGAGATGTGGAGATGAGAAAAAGTAGTTTGCAGGCAAAACCTGGCAAGGAATGGCTGAGTGAAGGAAATCGTGGAGATGGCTGGGGGAAGCCTTTGTTCTGCAGATGATTTTAAATGGCTGGTATATATATATATATATATATATATATATATATATATATATATATATATATATATATATATATATATATATATATATATATATATATATACCAAGGCTGCTTCCCCCAAAGTAAGGGAGGTAGCCGAAACAGGACGACACACTTCGAATGTACTCAACCAAACACATCATCTATTCGTATCGTAGCCCCAAAGAAAGAAGGGACAGGCCCTCACAGCACCACACCGCAAAAGGGTCAACTGTTTAGTGTAATCAATGACATCCGCAGCAGGGCCCGACAGCAGAGCAGGTTTACTCCTACCGCATCATAGTGGACCCATCTCCTTACCTGCACCAGACCTGATCAGCTAATCAGACCAAATGCGGGAGAATATCCCTTCAGGGATGCGTCACCATTTATTGATACACAATTTCTCTCCAATCATTGCTATCACACGCAGCCACTTTTTCTTGCTCAACAGACATCACTCTCGCATCTAACACTCTCTTCACACTGTCCATCCATCCTATATGTGGTCTTCCTCTCAGCCTTACACCTCTCACGTCCGATCTAGTTATCATTTTCACCAATCACTCTTCATCCACTTTCTCCATATGCTCAGACCATTACAACACACTCTGCTCAACTCGATCAGCCATTTCCCGCATAACTACAGTTCTCCTTCGTACTTCATTTCTCACTTGATCCGTACGTGCCATTTTACACATACTCCTCAGACACCTTATCTCCATTACATTCAAACTTTTCCTCTATGCTACACCCGTATTCCATGTCTCAGCCCCATATAATGCAGTCGGTACCACAACACCCTCATACAGCCTTCTTTTACATCCACTGTAAATGAATATCAAAACCTTTTTTTATTCCTCTCAGCGCCTTTCCTTCTTCATTCATTCTAAACTTCACTTCTGCAGCTATTCTTCCATCCACATTAACATGTGATCCTAAATATTTAAAACACTACCTCCTCAAGCAACTCACCATGCAAAACTATGTTCATGCTCTTACCATCTACCAAACTCGTACACTTCATCACTTTACTCTTATTCTCATTTACTCGCCGTTTCCCCCTTTCACATACCCTTCCAATCTCCTCTCCCAACTGTCTCAATCTCTTCTCCGAATCAGCTACCAATGCAGTATCACCCGTAGACAGCAGCTGATTCAGGTTCCACTCTCTACCATCAGCATTCACCAGACTCAAACCTCCACCAAACATTCCCGCATTCACATCCCGTACGACACCATCCATATAAATATTAAACAACCAAAGCGACATCAGACATCCCTGCCGCAGCCCCACTCTCACGGGAAACCAGTCACTCACAGCATTTCACACTTACACACGCTCTGCTATTTACATAAAGACTTTCCACTCCTTTTATCAACCTACCATCAAGTCTAATCTCAGAACAGTCCACAAAGCCTCCCTATGAATTTTATCATACGCCTTCTCTAAATCCATGAACGCCCAAAACACATCCTTACCTTTCGCTAAATACTTTTCACATACCTCTCTCACAGCGAACACCTGATCCACGCACCCCCTCCCTCTCCCAGAGCTACACTACTAGTCACCAATCACTCTCTATGTACCCTTTCTAACTCTCATAATTAACACTCAACCATACACCTTACCTACAACATTCAGCAGACTTATACCCCTAAAGCTAGTATATTCATACTTATCATCCTTACCTTTATACAACGGAACCACACAAGCACTTGCCGAGTCAATTAGAGCCCCCACAAATACCTGAAAGTTGCCAGTGTTCGCCGGATCACTAAAGAGCTTGGGATCACTACCCGCTCTGAGCTGGAGTAACTTCCTTTAAAAAAAATCCTATCGGGATTATTACTCACGCATAAAGTATTATACCAGCATTATATTCGTCTTAGATATTTTACTGATGCTGTAAATGAGATTTACGGCGAATAGTTCTCAACAGAGAATCATGAATGCTTATTGTGTGTTTTTGCATTCAGCATATTCTTACCAAGTGTTACGAATCTCAGTTGTTCGAAAAATTCATCATGCAGTTTCCAAAGATTGTAATCTTTCATTTGGCAAATCCTGACATGATTCTATCCATTTTACACTTAATAACAGTAAGAATTGTACAGCCGAAATCTTACGAGGCCGAGATCAGCGACCCGAGTTTTAAAAGGCATGGTATTCCTCTTGCTTTGAGAAAACGTCTCAGTTCTGCTACAGCCTATTTTTCCACATATATTTTAGCTGCGCAGTCGACCATGGCACTATATTTTCCGGATTTATCGGCTGATTTCAAAAAGCGCAGGCGTCAAGAGTGGTGTATGCACATCATCAGCGCCGCCTTCGGCCCTTAATGGCGGGCACATAAACTACGCGCCTCCATATGAGCTCAGTGAGTTCATACGATCTTCGATTGTTTAAGCACCATATTTCCTTCATTTGTTATGTAAGATACAATATCGCTATATTCATTTACCATTTTTCCTTACAGATGCATTCACCATCTTAAAACATGACATTAATCAATACTCAGGCAACATAGTGTAATACTCGCAAGTAGACGGTCCTTAAACTGAGACGGACGCAACCTTCCGTTTCTATTATATTTAGAAAACGAAGCCATTTTTTCGCTAGTATTATATATAGATAAATCAATAAATAGCCTATTTTCAGTTGGGTAACACAAAAATTGTATAACAGAGGGTAATTCAAGTTGACTCCACTTTTGCACTTTACATTAAGTAATCTGGAGAGTGGTGGCATCTTTTTCCAGTTTGTGGGGGCTCCTATTGGCACCATACCACTCACAAAACACACATCTAGCAGTCTTACTAACCACTCAGCAATAGTTGCTCCACCACCTTTCAGGCATTCCACAGCACACCCATCCATACCAGCAGCTTTCCTGTTTTCATCTCCCTTACTGCTTCCTGCACTTCCTCCGTCGTGACCAAAGATTCATTCAACTCTCACAACACATTTATTACTTGCACTCTTCCCTCTGCCACGACCTCAGCCTCCCTTTCCTCCTCTACACTTAACAGTCTTTCAAAATACTCACCCCATCTCATTCTTTCTGCATCCATTTCATTTAACATCCCTCCATCCTCTGCATTTACTCGCTCTTCCTTCCCAGATTCTCCCTTTCGCACCCTTTTCACCTCCTTGCAAAACATTTTCTTATTCTGATGAAAACTCATAGTCAACCGCCTGCCCCACCTCTCATATGCTGCCAATTAAGTATCAAGCACAACCCTTCTCTCAATATTCCTTTTTTTCCTTATACCTCTCATATGACACCTCATCCCTCCTCTGCAGGCACACTTCATATAACACGTCTCTTCTCAGCCACAGCCATACTTACTTCCTCGCACCACCACTCACTTCCCTTTCTTACACCACCACCCACATGTCTCACACCACACAGCTCTTCTGCATGCCCCACTACAACACTCTTAAACAACTGCCATTCCTCCTCCACACTGCCATACTCCTTATCTTCCACTCATCTTACAGCTTCTCCTGATACTCTATCTTTTTCTCTCTTGTGTCCAACTCACTCACTTTCAAAACCTCCCTGCCACACCTAACCCTCCTAGCTCTCACCCATCTCTTACCTACTCTCAACTTTCCCTCCACCAGGTAGTGGTTAGACATACCTCCACCCTCCCCTCTCAAAACTCTCACATCCAGTAATCTTCCTCTTACATTCCTGGACACGATCACATAGTCTATCAACAACCTTTCCACCTTCCTGTCTCACCCTTGTATACTTATACATATCTTTCTTCTCAAACAAGGTACTTCCAATCACCATCTCTCGCTCAACACACCTTATCATTCCTACCCCATTTTCATTTCTTCCAGGCACACCATGCATACCAACTACACTTTCACCTGCTACATTTCCCACCCTAGCATTCATATCTCCCATCATTCCCACATTCACATTCGCTCCAAAACTCTGCAGACACTCATCAACATCATTCCAGAATGACTCCCTCTCTACTGGATCCCTTTCGCTACCAGGCTCATAAACACTCACAAATACTCACAACTCACGTCCAAATTTCGCTTTCACCCACATCAGTCTCGATGACACCTCTTTCCCTTCAGTCACACACTTTTGCACTTATGGGCTCACTAACAAGGCCACACCATCTCTCGCCTTTCCTCTGTCAACACCTGACATCCTTCCATTGACACTTCCGAACTTAGGCTCATCTTTCCCTTTAATCTTTGTTTCACTCAAATATAACACATCCGACTTTCGCGTCACAAACATTCTCCCAATCTCAACCCTTTTTGCCTCAATCGCACTACATCCAAGTACATTCATAAGCCCAATGTTCAGGGTACGGGGATAACTCAATACCCCTTACACACACACACACACACACACACATATATATATATATATATATATATATATATATATATATATATATATATATATATATATATATATATATGCAGAGACTTCACTTCACCGTCAAGATATGTATGCAAACTAACCACAGGAGAAATGAAAGGAGCGACAGTGAGTACTTTCGTATATTACATCTTCAGACAGAGTGAGACAGAAACGTAAAGGGTAGAGGTCTTTTATGCACACCCGCAGCAGGTAGTGGCACACAGAACAATGGATGACCTGAGTTTTTACCTGCAGCTTAACTTATGGTCACCTGCAGCAGGGAGTGGAACACAACAAAGGATGACCTGAATCTAAAAATGCATGTGACAAAGGAGAAGGGATTAGGAGGGGAGGAAAGGGGAGTGGGAGGGAGGGGGGAGGGGGAGGGGAGGAGGGGAAGGGGGAAGGGGAGAGGGGGGAGGGGGAGGGGAGGAGGGGAAGGGGGAAGGGGAGAGGGGGGAGGGAGAAGGGGATAAATACTGCTGCTTAACTTAAGACCTAGTGGATTAATGCTTGGTGTGCCCCACACAGGTGTGACTACACCACCAGGAGATGACAGGGAACAATCACATGTTAGTCTGGGGGATACTGCGTTAAAATTAATTCAGTTAACAATTTATCACACTTAAAATGACCATCGCTCATGTTTACACTCTTTTCATATGTGCCAGAAATTAGACAAGATTCTATTACATTTCTTTCATCTAAGCTTTTTGATCTTGCTAGAATCTTGGAGCCTGTCCAGTCAATATGGTAATCACTGGATGCTTTGTGCTGAAATAAACCACTACTCTGTTGGGCTGTCCTTACTCTGTATTTATGTTATGAGATTCTAGTTTCCAAATCTTTTCCAGATTGTCCTATGTAAAATTTGTTACAGCTTTTACACGGGATTTTGTAAACAACGCCTGAATTACTGAATGGGCTGTTCTTGATGAGTTTTTTTTTTTTTTTTTGATGGTGTTCTCATATTTGAATACTACTTGTACATTGAGTTTCCTCAGTATGTGAACAACATCAAGAAAATTTTCATGGAAGGGGAGGACAAGGGTTCTTTGAATGTTCTGGCGATCTGGCTTATTAGTTTTTCCTTCAAGGAATCGTTTCTTGGCTGTATTGTGGCACTGAGTTAGTATGCTTTGTGGATATTTTAGCTTCTTTCCAATACTCTGAATCATTTTTAGTTCATCATCTAAAAATTCTGAGTCTGAAATTCTATATGCTCTTAGGTACATGGATATGAACACAGATCTTTTTACATTAATATGATGGTTTGAATAGTAATGAACATATGACATAATATTTGTAGGTTTTCTGTATACCTTAGTCTTCAAATCATTTTGGTCCCTGATAACTTTTACATCCAAAAATGGCAATTCATTATCCATTTCCATCTCATGAGTAAACTTAATCGACGGAACTAACGAATTTAATTGCAGGAGAAATTCATCAATGGGAAGACTGTTAGGCCAGAAGCACAGGATATCATCAACGTATCGGAGCCAAACTATGTTTTGCTCCTTTATGGAGGTCAGTAAATGTTTCTCAAAGTATTCCATGTAAATATTTGCCAGAACTGGGGAGAGGGGATTACCCATGGCCATACCAAATTTTTGTGTGTAAAATTTACCTTCAAAGGTAAAAGAAGAGTTCACAATGCACAACTCAGTGCCACAATACAGCCAAGAAACGATTCCTTGAAGGAAAAACTAATGTCAGATGGCCAGAACATTCAAAGAACCCTTGTCCTCCCCTTCCATGAAAATTTTCTTGATGTTGTTCACATACTGAGGAAACTCAATGTACAAGTAGTATTCAAATATGAGAACACCATCAAAAAAACCCTCATCAAGAACAGCCCTTTCTGTAATTCAGGCGTTGTTTACAAAATCCCGTGTAAAAGCTGTGACAAATTTTACATAGGACAATCTGGAAAAGATTTGGAAATTAGAATCTCACAACATAAATACAGTGTAAGGACAGCCCAACAGAGCAGTGGTTTATTTCAGCACAAAGCATCCAGTGATTACCATATTGACTGGACAGGCTCCAAGATTCTAGCAAGATCAAAAAGTTTAGATGAAAGATTGTAATAGAATCTTGTCTAATTTCTGGCACATATGAAAAGAATGTAAACATGAGCTATGGTCATTTTAAGTGTGATAAATTGTTAACTGAATTAATTTTAAAGCAGTATCCCCCAGACTAACAAGTGATTGTTCCCTGTCATCTCCTGGTGGTGAAGTGTCACATGTGTGGGACACACCAAGCATTAATCCACTAGGTCTTAAGTTAAGCAGCAGTATTTATCCTCTCCTCCCTCCCCCCTCTCCCCTTCCCCCTTCCCCTCCTCCCCTCCCCCTTCCCCCTCCCTCCCACTCCCCTTTCCTCCCCTCCTAATCCCTTCTCCTTTGTCACATGCATTTTTAGATTCAGGTCATCCTTTGTTGTGTTCCACTCTCTGCTGCAGGTGACCATAAGTTAAGCTGCAGGTAAAAACTCAGGTCATCCATTGTTCTGTGTGCCATTACCTGCTGCGGGTGTGCATAAAAGACCTCTACCCTTTACGTTTCTGTCTCACTCTGTCTGAAGATGTAATATACGAAAGTACTCACTGTCGCTCCTTTCATTTCTCCTGTGGTTAGTTTGCATACATATCTTGACGGTGAAGTGAAGTCTCTGCATATATATATATATATATATATATATATATATATATATATATATATATATATATATATATATATATATATATAACATGTAATATGCGTCCACGCTGAAAGTTTGGAGTGTGTTCGCGTGAGCGAGGGAGCAAGTCAGGCAGTGCTGGATGTTGTCTCATGTGGCTCATCATCTTCCTCTGATTTCCTGACCTGAAAATACAAAAATGAACTTATTACAGAGCACGAATAATTTTCTCTCACACTTCCTAAAACAATTTCCCAAGCAATCGTTGGACAATACTGTTGCGCAAATCAAACAACCCTAGACCGTTACTTCTTGCACAGCTGCCTGTTACGCTAATCTGGCTTATTAATAATTGTTTCCTCGATTTACAGAAAAACTGCTGGGAATTCCGGGTTGTCTATGGAATGAAAGCAACTGGGGATTTTCATGCCATTTCCAGACTGGTGTCTCTTTCTTGTAACTTCAAAATTGGCTGAGATATCCAAAAAAGTTCGCTACTGAACTGAAGAGTTTTCCTCCCGCTCCCTGCCCCCATTTCTTGTTGATGCGATAAATCTTTCGCACGGGTGCATATGTCGGGGATCCAAACTGTGACTAAATTTGGTGTTCGAGTGAGCGAGCGAAGCCAGCGACCGAGAAGAATATATATATATATATATATATATATATATATATATATATATATATATATATATATATATAGAACAAGCACACACCCGCGCGTGCTAATACAAGCTGCGTGGAACAATAATCATTGTAGTATTCTCTCTCTCTCTCTCTCTCTCTCTCTCTCCCATAATATACCTCCCATGGATAGCCTACACACTTCGAGAAAAATAATGTCACGTCACGAAGATGTATACAAAAATGAAAATAAAAAATGTAGCGCAGTACAAAAAAAGCTGAGACTGGCACAAAAAATTATTAAAAAAAAAAAAAAAAAAAGCGAAATGGAGCAATGAACCGTTACTCAAGATAGAAAATTCGGTCAACCATAGAGTGTTTTTGCTGTCGTTGTGAACCGAAGCTCAGCTAGCCGTGAACCCGGTGAACTTGCCTGCTGCAGTTGCTCCTTTGGTGCAGCCCATCCTCCTGCTTTTGGAGGAGAGGGTTGCAGGTCTGGGACTTTAGTACGTATAAGTGAGCAGCGGAGCCACAGAGTAACAGTGATGCCACTACATGTATGCGTCTTTCTCTAGCGCACTGTAAACTGAAGAAACCCAGAGTGTTGGTAGGGTATGGTACTAGTGATTTACTGAGCAGGAAAATATGCAAGAGAGACAAATAGGTAATGGAATTGATAGACACACGAATAGATAAATGGGCGGATAGCTTGAGGTATAGATCACCATCATCATCAATAGTAGTTTTGAAACAATGTCGCTCACACTACAGGTAGTTTCATCTCCAATTTCAACTCAGTATACGAGTATATCTAGGGTGGATACTAGAATAATATAATGCTTTTACCTTAACGTGATCGAGAATTTTGTTTCGTTTTGCTGTCTATGTCTTGTAGCTTTGTGGCAACATTAAACAATATATCTGCTCTCCATCCTTCTCATATAACTGCTTCGTGATTAGCACTACACTCGGAAGTTCAAACTTCAATTAAAAAGGATACCAAATTCAGGCCATAAATGTATAGCTTTGAATCTTATACTTGTTCTCTAGCACTGGCAATGACGGAGGTTTGTGTTGTAAAACATTCGAATTCTGTGAGCTTAAAATATTCGTTAATAGAACAGATAAACCTCAGCAAGGGAGATATTTCATAGAGATCTTGTTAAACTGTTTAACTGTACTCAGATGTCAGAAACTTATTTTAATGTATTGATCCCATGTCCTCAATTTGGGTTGAAGAATAATAAATTACCTACAGTAACGTGATTCGGAACAAGTAAAAAGAGAATAAAAATGGCATCATAAAAAAAATCTTTAGCAAAATTAACGTTGCACGGAGACAATAAAGACTGGTAACAAAGAAGTTGGATTAGTAGGCCGAACATTTTATTTCAGATAATAGCATCTCATATTCACCCCGCATAATTCCTCAGAGTGTCTTTATCTGGACTACCGTTATTACATTCAGATCTGTTCACCATATAACAAAAAAGAAATTCAGAAATTGGAGAAGAGAGGCAAAAATGATGCTCAGACTCAGACTGAAACAATACCATGAACTTTAAAGCTGAGCTTAAGTTTTATAGTTTCAAAGCCTTGACTACGAAGAAATGTAATTCATATATATATTTTCAAAGGGCATGCCAATAAAAATCAACAAGTATTCCACATCTAACATGTAGAATCATACTGCAAGTATCAGTCCAAAAAATACTGGCAAATGTTTGTAATCAAATAAAACATTTTTTTTTTTTTTGAAAGGCATTGTAAACATACAGAACAAATTGCCTACGATTAAAGTATGTTACGATATGGTATGGATTTTTAAAAGTCACATCCAGAGTCGAATCCCCTGCTGAAGACAGTCATTGGTGAATCATAAAAAGATTTGACTAATATTTTTCCTCTCACTCAGCCACACGGCAATATTGTTAATAAATAAACATTTATTTTCCCTTACACACTAACACAAAGTAGCATATGGTTTTCCCTTTATTTTTTTCCTTCTGTATTTGCATGAGATTTACGTATGGTGCGTTTTGGTCCAACTCCTTATATCCTGTCAGCTTCGGCTGGAGGATTGGCTGCTGGTCGGCGAGAACGTGAGTGAACTTCATGCTTCACCCTTCTCTTAAACGCAAAGGAGTAAACATCAAAGTCTTGGCAACCTCGATATCAAATAGCTTGAAGAGAACCAATAGGTCGGTTGCTGCTTGCTTTCCTGTGTACTGTACTCCTTTGTACTCTCACCCTCATCTTCCTCCTCGCATCCTCTGTCCCTCATTCCTCTCATTTCTCCCCCTGTCCCAACACTCCTTCATTTCTCCCTCTCTCCTTTCCCTCCTCCACCTCCTCCCACCAACAGTTCGTCACTCCGTTTCCCAACGCCCCCCCCTCCTCTCTCTCTCTCTCTCTCAAGTCCCCCCCCCTTTTCACACTCCTCCCTCTTTCTGTCCTCTCTCGTCCTATCATTTATACCTCGCCCGGCCGGAGTCCGCGAGGTATTGTTTTTGGTAGAGTTTGTTTGTTTGTTTCTTTGTTTGTTAGCAACATTATGGAAAAACAGCTGAATGAAATTATATAAAACTTTTAGGATATGTGGACACTAGTTCCAAAATAAAGTGATTAAATTTTGGAGGTAATCTAGTGACCCTGAAAGGTCAAAATCAAGGTCATAGATTTTCAGAGGGCTATAACTTGAAAACGGTTGAAGTTAGAGATATTTACTATTAAGAACATACAGGAACTCGCAAGATTGGCTTTCATTTGCCACCAAGATCTATGACCTTGAATGACCTTGAAAGGTCACGGATATTCAAGGTGCAATTGCTCGAAACTGCTTGAAGATAGAAAGATACTTACTAGTATCAACATATAGGAAATCCCATATGGGATTTTAATGGGTACCTTGACCTTTGACCGTAAGTGACCATGAAAGGTCATACTCAAGGTCACGGATATTCAGGGGGCTATAACTCGAAACTGTTGAAGACAGAGATATTTGCTATTACCAAGATATAGGAAGTCTCATATGGGCTCTCTTATGGCAGCATGACCTTTGATCTTGAGTGACCTTAAAAGGTGAAACTCAAGTTCACAGATATTCAGAGGGCGTAACTTGAAAACATTTGCTCCATTACCTTAGACTTTAATATTGCACTGACCCTAAATGGCAGTAAAGAGTCAGTATTTATTGTAACAGCAATAAAATGTCTGCTGTCAGGCGAGGTTTGTTGTGCCTGGTATCACTATTGTTCTTTTTTTTTTTTTGACGAATTTTAACCTTTCGGATTTATTTCTATCCTCCCTCATCCTTCCTTCCCGTTCCCCCTTCCCCCCTCCCTCTCTCTCTCTCTCTCTCTCTCTCTCTCTCTCTCTCTCTAACCTTATTAGGCTCCCTACAGCCAGACCGTCACGTTACAGCACACACACACACACACACACACACACACACACACACACACACACACACACACACAAAGTTCCCTTCCTTTCTCCCCCCTCCTTCCACATGAATTCCCCAAACAAAGTAAAAAGCAGACAAAATGAAAACAGATTGCGAGAGAGAGAGAGAGAGAGAGAGAGAGAGAGAGAGAGAGAGAGAGAGAGAGAGAGAGAGAGAGAGAGAAGTTGTAGAGCAGCATTCGGCTTTGCTTTGTGACTATAGTTTTCAGATGGATACGAACTTACAGTCGGCATGGCCACATTTGGATTCTTGGATATTTTCTCCATTGCTATATTTCAGTGTTTTTTCTTTCTAGTATATTTCCTTATCTCTTTTAGCAGTATTTTGCCTTTAGAGCATTTTGTAATAGTACGTATTAAAGTACCTTAATACTATTTTTCTTATAATTTTTCCAAAACACTTTTTTCTTACCAATAATTTTTTAAATGGTTTGTCTTCTCAGTTCTTTTTTTACTCCAGCAGCATTTTTTTTTTTTTAACTTGCTTTTCCCTAGATGTATTTTTCAGACTTATTAATTATAACGTCATTTTTCTTCGTTGTATCTTTTGACATTTTGTATTAGCTTTATTTCTTCTTAGCCGCATGTTTATTGGTAGTAAGTAATATCAAGAGCAACCTACCGCCACTAACACAGTCTTCATCTCTATTTCCTACGTCTTCTGTTTTTTTTTAATTCTGACAAACCGCTGCAAAGCTTGTTGTGCTTCTGCAGCATTCTTGCCAGGGTTGCACAGGAACATGATGTTGATTTTTGTTCAGACTGTCATCCCGACGGACAACATACACACCTTTTCACCAATACTTTCAGTTCTTCTTTATTTTTTTTTTTTTTTGTATAAGATGGATGTGGAAAGAATGAAAAATAAGGAAAAGAAATACTAAGGGAAGGCAGCGATTGAGCAGGAGAAGATTAATACAAAAGATTTAAAAAAAAGGAGACCAAACGATAGGGGGAATGGAAGTGACTGAGATAAAGCCAGTAATCAACCAGTGGAGAGAGGAAGGATGGAGGTAAACATAGGGAGTGAGTAGGGAAAAAATAGAAGAAGACATGAAGAACGGAATGAATATTAGAAAATATCAAATAAGAAAAGAACGAAAGGAAACGAGCGAGAGTTAGAGATCAAAAATGTGCACAAAGCAGTCAAAGAATTGGGTGAGGGAGGAGTGAGATTAAACGAGAGAAAAAGAAGAGAGGGATAAAGGAATACGAGACTGCGTAAAGAACTGAAACGAGAAAGACACACACACACACACACACACACACACACACACACACACACACACACACACACACACACACACAGAGAGAGAGAGAGAGGTTATTTATGGAAGAGAGAGAGTCACAGAATGAAAGATGAACGCATCCAGATGACTGAAGGAGATCCAGGAGCAGGGGAGTCGCATGGACTGGATAAAGGAAGATCATGGTTCATATGGAGGTGATGTACGATCACTGTCAGCAACAAATGTTTGCTGACAGTCCCCTATCGTTATTGTGTCCTGCTTTCCATATTTCTCATTCCTATTTGAACGCCAAGCAGTGTCCTTCTTTCACATACTCTCTTGTTTTTTGTTTGATACTAGTTTCACAAAAGTAGTACAGGTTTCACCTGCAAGATGATAATTACCTATTTGATTATATTCAGAATACGTTCAGGTAAATAACTCAGCCTATGCAGGATTAAAGCAAAGCCTCCATTATTCCCCTCAGCCTGAATACGCGTTCGCTTGGTTAATCTTGCCGCCTCTACAGTACACGATTTCTTAAACTTAGCCAGAATCTGTTGCTCTGAAAGAGTAGATTTACGTAATATCTTTCCCCTCCCAATCAAAAGCGCCAGTGAGAGCAAGAATATTGTAAAACATACCTCCTCGGATGCCAAGGTTTTACGAATTCAATACGAGAGTGACTTTTTGCCTTCTTTGTGTCCTCAAGCTAATTATTTCAGTCTAGGAAAAATCGCGGGACGCACCCAGAGATTGGAATGCTAACAATACATGGTCGGGAAATCTCTAACTCTCTCTCTCTCTCTCTCTGCCCTGCGAATGGCTTTTTACGTCCATCACATTCTTGTCTCCCCCATTTCCTCTTGTGTAAGAAAGTTGATTAAATTATAGCCTCCTGCCTTCACTTTTCTTTCTTTCAATTTCTCTCCCTCCCCACTCCTTTTTAAACCTATAATTTAATTTTATGCCTTTTCTTTGAGAGGGAGAGAGAGAGAGAGACACACACACACACACACACACACACACACACACACACACACACACACACTGCTCCCTGGCTCAGTGGTAACGTTCTTGCCTGCTGTCCGGCGGACGGGAGTTCGCGCCTTGCTCAGGTTGCAAAAATTTTCTCTGACGAGGCGGGTGGTTACTGGTCACCTTGATCAAGAGGATGGGCCTGTACGTGTGTGAAGGTCACAGACTTGCCCTTAGATCGGACTAATGAGTTCTCAGCCCTCTTCCGTTAGGGTAAAAAGCTGACGATCACGACCATCACGTGATCCTGACCTGCTAGTCCGGGAGCTTACAAAAATTTAATTTACATCTTGAGTACAAAACGTTTAAGTGTTGGAATCCATTGAGAGACCATTGCAGACCCCTCATCGGTGATTCTTAAGTTGTCCAGTTGGTGCGTTAGGTAGGGGGCGCTCCTTGAATTACCCCCCAAAATCAGTTTAAATTACATTTTGGAGTACATCAACCAGACTGGTGCCAAAAGTTTCAGTTTTACAGTCTGATTACGGATATGGTGTTCTTAAGTGGTGAATTTGGTGCTAAGTCCACTTAAGAACGACCTAAAGATGGCGTTGCTGTGCAATATAAATCACATGTTGAGTACATCAATCAAACTTAGTAATAACGTTCTTCACACCCCACTGATTAAGAATTGGTAGTTCTTAATGTGACAAATTTGGTGCAAAACTCATTTAAGAACGGGCTGAAGGTGGCGCTACTACTGGCACATTTAAAACACATTTTTCATGTACATGAATGAAAAATAGTGGAATTGTGCTTTACATCTCGCTGATCAAGATTTGGTAGTTCTTAATGACATATTTGGTGCAAAACCCATTTAAGAATGGCCTAAATGTGGCGCTAATACTGGCACATTTAAAGCACATCAATGAAACATAGTAGAATTGTGCTTTACAACTTACTTATCAAGAATGGTTAATTCTTAAGAGACAAATTTGGTGCAAAACTATTTTAAGAATGGGATAAAGGGCCACATAAACTGCTTGGTTTCAGTCAGTTTATTAACCATCAACTTTGACAAGACAATCTTAATTCTCACCTGTGAATGGTTGTCAAAAAGCATATTCTATGCAGTTCCAAGTGAAATGTGTATGAACATGTACCTTATAATTTGAGCCAAATTACAGAAAAGATAAAGAAAAGTTTGACTTTTACCAAAAACTATTCTTCTAGAGACACGTCCTTATACAAGTGAAGAAATAATGATCCGCACTACAAGAAACTCTTGTCAGTAATTTTCAACTGTAAGTAACTGTTTTAAGGGGAACCATCATTGCCTTTTTGTCATGGAAGTGCAATACTTTCCCTACATGTATCCAACTTGTAAAACATTTGTGTGTAGCAAAGGGAACAGAACATTCTCAGCTTTTGATTATAATAAAACAATCCTTTGTATCAACAAGGTATCCCATAGTCTATACATTCTACACCTCTATATACCTCCAAACCTGTACCGATAGACTCTGGTTAGGTAAAAGATTCGCCAGAAAAGCCATTCATCTGCTGGTTAGTCCTCCAGCACGGAGACAGATTGCCTGTTATTTATTTTCTGATTGCCTAAAAAGGTATTTATGAAAATATGTGGTCACTATACTGGATATGTAAAAAATCCTAAACGGCATTCATTTGCTAATGAGTCTGTGGAAGATCTTTCTTTGGTGCATTTAACAGCTGTTTGCGCAGAAGGGCTGCTTTGTTGAGGAGTCTTTCCTCAGAGTCAGAATAATCAAACGCCACACGTACAGAATCATCAGCAATTTCGGCATTGTAGATAATGTTTCCTAATTTCTTACCGGTTGGACATTGCACTTTGATTTTTGACCCAAATTTACCTGCTATGTTTCTCACCAGACTATGCCTATGTATAGGGGTCTCATCAGCAGAAGAACAAAAGTCCAAGTACCGTTCATATACAGAAGTTAACAATTCTGCTCGTTTGTCAGCAATTACGGATTTCTCAACGTATTCATGGATATTTCCAATGGCAATTGTTTTTTTCTATTCAATGTCATCAATGCCCTTATCAACTTTAGAAATTCTACCTGCTCTAAGCAAATATGTGCTCTTGCATGAGTGATAATAATAAGCTTCCAGTTGGCTCCATTTCAGTGTTTCTCAGAGTGGCTGCCTGAAATAAAAGAGGGGTTTCTTAGACAATATTTACCTGAAGGGGCATTTGATCAAAAAATATCCTAATGAAATACAGGGATATGAAAAACATAATTGCACAAGGTTTAATTTATGTATAGCTCACAAAAATGGAAGTAGACTGCCACCAACCTTTTGTCTGTATTTCAAGACATCAGCAGGGTGAAGGAAGTATACAGAGGGAAATCAGCTGCATTTATACCCAGTCAGGACCTGCGTGGGATGCTTAACCTAACGTGAGGATGTGACCTCCCCTAGGGAGGGGGTGAGGGACTGAGGGGAGGATGTGACCTCACCTATGGAGAGGGTGAGGGACAGAGGGGCGGATGTGACCTCACCTATGGAGAGGGTGAGGAACTGAGGGGCGGATGTGACCTCACCTACGGAGGGGGTGAGGGACTGCGGGTAGGATGTGACCTCACCTATGGAGAGGGTGAGGGACTGAGGGGCGGATGTGACCTCACATAGGAAGGGGGTGAGGTGCGGATGTGACCTCACCTAGGGAGGGGTAAGGGCTCAAGACCTCACCCACTTTTCTGGGACATCACCTTCTACATCAATTGAAATTTGATCTCGGTACGGAAATGGTACGATTTAAGTACAGAAATGGGTTTTGTACCAAATATATCACTTAAGAACTACCAATTCTTGATCAGTGAGATGTAAAGCACAATTCCACTATTTTTCATTCATGTACTTGAAATCTGTTTTAAATGTGCCAGTAGTAGCGCCACCTTCAGCCCGTTCTTAAATGAGTTTTGCACCAAATTTGTCACTTAAGAACTACCAATTCTTAATCAGTGGGGTGTGAAGAATGTTATTACTAAGTTTGATTGATGTACTCAACATGTGATTTATATTGCACAGCAACGCCATCTTTAGGTCGTTCTTAAGTGGACTTAGCACCAAATTCACCACTTAAGAACACCATATCCGTAATCAGACTGTAAAACTGAAACTTTTGGCACCAGTCTGGTTGATGTACTCCAAAATGTAATTTAAACTGATTTTGAGGGGTAATTCAAGGAGCGCCCCCTACCTAATGCAACAACTGGACAACTTAAGAATCACCGATGAGGGATCTGCAATGGACTCTCAATGGATTCCAACACCAACTCTCTTCCTTTTATTCATCAATGATCTTCTAAGCTGTACATCTAACCCTATCCACTCATACGCTGATGACTCCACCCTTCACCTTTCCATTCGGTTCCCGCAACGCCCATCTCAACAGTTACTTCAACAAACAAGGGATGAGGCTATGGCACATCTAATGTCTGACTTGGCTCGTATCTCTGACTGGGGTAAAAATAATATGGTTGTCTTTAATGCATCTAAGACTCAGTTCTTACACCTATCAACCCGACAAAATCTTCCACAGGTATACCCACTAATGTTTAATAATATTCAGTTTAATCCTGCATCATCCTTGAACATGCTTGGGGTTTCATTTACTCGGGACTTATCTTGGAAAGATCATATTACATCTCTTGTAAAATCTGCTTCCAAGAGATTGGGTGTGCTAAGCCGATTCCGCTCTTTCTTTACCCCTGTGCAATTGTTGACTCTATACAGGGGTTTTATCCGCCCCTGTGTGGAGTACAACTCTCATGTGTGGGGAGGCTCCCCACATACAGCTCTTCTCAATAGGGTGGAGTCAAAGGCTTTTCGTCTCATTAACTCTCCTCTTACTGACTCCCTTCAACCTCTGTCTCTTCGCCGCGCACTGTTGCATCTTTATCTCTTTTCTATCGCTACTTTAATGGTCACTGCTCCTCTGAACTGTCTGCTTGCATTCCTCCACCTCTACGACGGGCGCGTAGCACCCGTCTGGCAGCAAACTCTCATCCTTTTTCTGTCCAACTCTCTAATGCAAGAGTTAACCGTTACTCCCAGTCTTTCATTTATGCAACAGGTCAGCTCTGGAACTGTCTCCCTCTGTCTGTATTTCCTGCTGCCTATGATCTCCAGTCTTTCAAACGCAGTGTGTCCAGGCATCTCAAAATGATCGGATCTTGAATTTGGCTCTCTATTGTATTTTGTTTTTCTCTTGGAGGGAACTGTTACTGCGGGCTCATGGCCTTTGGTTCCTTCTTCCTCGCATAAAAAAAAAAAAAAAAAACTTAAACGTTTTGTACTCAAGATGTAATTTAAATTTTTTTAAGCTCCAGCATTATACCCGGTGAATTACACACACAAATACACAGACTCCTAGGTAACACAAAGGCACACTTGTGTGTAAATGAACATATAATACAGTAGCAAATGCATTACTGCTTTATGTATGACTCTTTATACTTCCATGGACTATCCTACATTGTTGCATTTTTACCTCACCCGCACGGAGTCAGTCAAGGTATTGTTTTTGGTCGTTTTTTTCTTTGTTTGTTAGCAGCGTTACGGAAAAACGGCTGATTGAAATTATATGAAACTTTCAGGATATGTGGGCACTGGTCCCAAAAAAAAGTTATTAAATTCTGGGGGCAATCGCATGACCCTGAAAGGTCAAAATCAGGGTCACGGAATTTCAGGGTCACGGTTGAAGTTGGAGATATTTGCTGTTAAGAACATATAGGAACTCGTAATATTGAGTTTCATTTGGCACCAAGACCTTTGACCTTGGGTGACTGTGAGTGTTCAAACTCAAGGTCACTGACATTCGGGGACCCACAATTTGAAACTGGTTAAGATAGAGAGATATATTAGACTACTGTTATCAACATATAGGATGTCCCATATAGGTTTCCAACTGGTACCATGACCTTTGACCGTGAGTGACCTTGAAAGGTCAAACTCAAGGTAACGGATATTCAGGGGGCTCTAACTCGAAACTCGTTGAAGATAGATATTTACTATTATCAAGATGTAGGAAGTTCCGCAAGGGTTTTTATTTGGCACCATGACCCTTCACCTGGAATGACCTTGAAAGGTCAAGCGTAAGATCACGGATTTTCAGAGGGTGTAACTTAAAAATATTTGCGCCATTACCTTTTTGTGTACCGTACTGACACTAAATTGCAGTCCCGTTTCAATATTTAACAGCAATAAAACAATTGCTGTCGGGCGAGATTTTTGTGCCTGGCACTGCTTGTTTGTACTCGAGCCGTACATACATGAATGCTTGACTGCTACCGATGCAGGAAGAGGGAGAGAATGAGGCAGGATGGTAGGATTAGAATGGTGAGGCCGGTTGAGAAGGTTGAGGCAGGGTGAGAAGGTTGAGGCAGGGTAAGAGGGTTGACAAAACATGAGAAAGGAGGGGGAGGGGTAGAGGTGTTGAGACATGAAGAGAGGGTTAAGGCAGGGTGAGAGGGTTGTGGCAGGATATGAGAGCTGAGGCAGGGTGAGAGGGCTGGCAAAACATGAGAACGTGAAGCACAGTGAGAGGCATGAGACAGGGTGACAGGTTTGATGCATGTCGAGACAGGATGGGGGGGAAGTGAACCTTTACAGGATTAGTGAAGCTGAGTAAGGCTGGGGGAATGAAGCCGGGTGGGACAGGGTTAAAAGGGCAAGGCAGAGTGAAAGGGGTGAGACATGGTGAAAGTGAAGAAAGATTATGGTGTCACGTAGGATGAAATGGTATGATGTAGGGGGAGTCAGAAGTGGGACAGGTAGAGAGGCGTGGAGTAAGCTGAGGAAGGGAGAAAGAAGTGAGGCTACATGAAGCTGAGTTAGAGGTGAGGCAGGCTGAAACAAAATCAGAGAGATGAGACTGAATGAAGCAGAATGAGAAGGTAAGGCAAGGTCAGAGATGAGACCTTCCGAAAATTAATAGGCTGAGGCGGGTTGAGGGGGATCTGGCTGAGTGAGGTCGGTGAATTAGGTTGAGAGGGGTGAGGAAGGGCGAGATGGATGAAGCGGCGCGAGAGGGGTGAGGCAGGACGGAAGAAGAGGTGTGGCAGGACCAATCACTAGCAGCCAGTAATTATAACTAATTATTATAACTAATTAATTGACGCCCATTACTGAAATTAATTAGTCTGTATTGTTTATTTATTGTTATAAAAGAGTAGAAATAAATTTTGTAATAACGTGTGTGTGTGTGTGTGTGTGTGTGTGTGTGTGTAAATAGACCTGAATGTACGAGTATGGGGGTTCAATCAAATCAACAAGTGTATGAATCTCCGACCATAACTGTAATTCACAGGTTTCACTTCCGTGCGAGAGATATATATATATATATATATATATATATGTGTGTGTGTGTGTGTGTGTGTGTGTGTGTGTGTGTGTGTGTGTGTGTGTGTGTGTGTTTGAGTTTGGTTAAAGTTGTTTCCCCTATTTTATGCTCTACTTTTATGGCTTCTACATAATGTCTCATCAGCATCTGTAATCTTCCATTTAACAAATGTTATACAGCTCTTTTCATGTCTGTCATCGACACCTTCTTGGCCACCAAATAAACTTCTTGGTCGTGCACCACGCAACCCAGAATATTCTAGGTGACAGAAGAGGCACAGTAGCATCTCTTCCTTGGGTATATATTTTGCTTGTTATAAGTGAAACCTTATGCGTCACGTACATCGTTTTTCAGTACGTACAGTTTGTATCAGTAAGATAAAAGAGTATATTGAGGCGGAATGGTTGACATGTATAAACGCTAATGTAGAGTTGCTATGAAATCTCAAAGCCACTTTGATGTCCAGTCACATTTACAACCGCTCAGATTCGGTATTTCTAGTCGTCAGTAATTCAGACTAAACGTTCATACCTGTCTCTCTTCCATTTGTCGGCATTTGCCCATTTCTGTTCTTTGTTATTCCCACATTTTTAATCCTCGTTCATTCCTACGCTATTGAATCACGTTTCGATACAACTTCCTGTTTTTCACGGTAAATGTCACTGAATTCTTCATTTATTTTCTTACTGTTCTTTCCCCCTATCTAATGTGTGTACAGGTTGGATAATGATGATATGGCCGGTATGAAAGGTTCTGTGAAAACTTTGTGTTTTTTAGTGTACAGTAATTTGTATGTCACTAGATCCAATATCATATTATCACCTTTAGAGAAATGTATCTACCTCAATATAGATTTTTCTTATTGGAGGAGCCAGATGTAACTTTAATTCTTTCGGTAAAGGAGGCTTTTCCCAAGTTACGTATATTCCTTAGGATGGTGGCAAGGGGGGAAAAAAAGAGGAGAGGGAACCTTTCCAGATCTCTTCGTAAAGTTGGGTGTTTTAGTCAACACTAATCATTTTGTGCAGAAACGAAACTTAAATTTATGTTCTTTATGTTTGTGAAAAGAGCTTTCATATCGCTGTGAACAACTTCCCTATGATTATGTATTTCTTGTTTCATTTTGTTACTCTCTGATGCTCTAGTTTAGCTTGGGAGAGACGTATCGAACTTTAGAAGTTAGGTACGGTATTGCGTTCATAAATCATTCCAAGTATGTGAGAGTTCTACTTTTCATGAAGTCTTTCGGTGGCACCAAGAAGAAAGGAAGAAATACCTTTGGCTTAATAATCAATACCTCAGGCTCTTTTACTTTCCCTCAGCTGAATACGATTGTTTGCCTCTGCTGAAATAGGATACTAGCGTTGTTCCCACCTGGTGAGTATTAACCATTTCAAGCTAGTATGACTCAGTCTCAGCTGAATAAAATAGCCTACTGGAACTGCACTCATCGTGAGAGGGTTAATTCAACAAACCTTGTAGTTAAGTAGGGTCTTTCAGTCAGAACGTGGCATCTAGTGCATATACTGAATATTTTGCTGTTCAGTGACATGCGTTATATACATTTCTTGCTACCTGCTAACGCTTATGCTCAGCTTAGGACAGTCTTCTAGAAATGAATGGGTTAGGTATTGCCCTCACTATTTTCTTGACTTTTTGAATGCTCTCTTAAACTGAACAAAATAATCTAAAATTACGAGAACAGACTTATAAGTCAAATAGGTAAAAACAGTTAAGACTTTATTTATATATTTTTTCCAAGATGCGCGTGAACATCAGTCATAAGTTTGTTCCATTAAATACCTTGATGAGAAGTATATCTGAGTATAACGCAAATGACTATACAAATTCCCCTCAAATATACTTCACATCATTTGCGTTTCGTATTCACACACACACACACACACACACACACACACACACACACACACACACACACACACACACACACACACACACACATACCTCTCTCTCTCTCTCTCTCTCTCTCTCTCAAAATTTTCACGAGCAATATGAAAACTAATTTCTTGTCTTTGTCCACAGAAGGAGTGTGGATAAAATGGTAATTAATCATGCATGAAGGAACAACGAAGAGGGAGAGCCAGTGAGAAATAGTTTATCATTATCATTACATGGAATGTAAGAGGAGCGAATGATGAGGTGAAAGAGAGAGGGATTGTCCAGGTGCTTGAGGGTGCGAAAGTGGATGTATGTGGAATAACTGAAACAAAATGGAGAGGAGAAAGTGTGACAGAATGGGAGTATGGATGGGGTATATGTGCAGGAGTAGGTGAGAATGAGAGGGCAAAGGAAGGAGTGTGTATAGTTGTGAGTAAAGATGGAAGAAGAGCATAAGACAGTATGGATCAGTTGGGTCAAGGATTGTGTGGGTAAAGTTGAAAGTTGGAATACAAATGTGGGCGATTGTGTGTGTGTGTATGCGCCAACGCAAGATCGTGCTAGAAGAGTGAGAGAAGAGTTCTGGACAAATGTAGAAGTGTGCATGGAAAAGTTTGGAAGGACTGAGAGAGTGTTTTTCATCGGTGATATGAATGGTAAAGTTGGGATTGTGAAGGTGGATGGAATAGTTGGTGAGTGGGGTGTGCCTGCTGAGATAGATGAGAATGGGAGTGCGTTAGTGGACATTTGTGCTGGGAGGGGGTTGGTGATAGCCAATACCTTCTTCAGGCATAAAATGATCCACAGGTATACATGGCGAGTGATGAGAGGGGTGGGTGGTGAACTGAATGAAAGGAAGGCAATGATTGATTATGTGTGAGTGGATGAAAGGATGCGAAGATGTGTAATGGATGCAAGAGCTTATAGAGGTTGGGGGAGTGGACTTTCTGACCACTACTTGGTGGTGGCCAGAATTAGGATTCAAGTAAGATGGAGGAATAGAAGAAGGGAAAGACGAGAGGAAGGAGTAGTTGCAAGGAAAGTGGAAAGGTTACAAGAGGATGAGAAAAAGGCAGACTATAAGAGAGAAGTGGAGGAACGATTGGGCAAATATGAATTGGAGGAGATGGGAGACGTGGAAGTTGTGTGTAGGATATTTACAGTAGAAATATGTGCAGCATGTGATGTGGTGTGTGGAAGGAAGAGAAGACGGAGGCGGGTGCAAGGAACAGCGTTGTGGACTGAAGAGGTGAGACAGGCTGTGGCACAAAAGAAGAAAGCATACAATGAATGGATGAGAAATAGGGGCTTGGAAGAAGTTGAGAGGCGGAAGAGAGAGTTATATGTAGAAAGAAAAGAGAGGGGAAAAGATTAGTAGGAGAGAGTAACAAAGAGAGTGGATGAGGAATTTGGAGGGAATTTGAGTGTAAAGTGGAAGGACTATAAGAATATGTTCTGGAAAGAGGTAAAAAGAGTAAGACAGGGTGGAAATGAAGTTAGCAGGGGAGTGAAAGATGAAAATGGTAGATTATTAGTGGAGGAGGGAGAAAAAGTGAGCAGATGGAGAGAACACTTTAAGGAATTGTTGAACATAGAGGATGGACGTAATGCGAGTATAAGTGGCTGGGGAATGGCTGGGAGGAGGAGGGAGGTGAGAAGAGAGGAAGAAATCAGTAGGATAGAAGTTGTGGAAGCAATGAAGAAAGTTAAATCGGGGAAAGCCCCAGGAATAGATGGAGTGTGTGGTGAAATGCTGAAGCATGGGGGAGAGATAGTAGTAGAATGGCTGTGGAAGATGTGCAGATTGGCCTGTGAGGAAGGTAGAGTCCCGGAGGATTGGAAGTCAGTTATAATTATTCCCTTGTACAAAGGAAAAGGGGAAAAAGACGTGTGTGGTAATCATAGGGGCATTTGTCTTCTTAGTATAATAGGAAAAGTGTATCGTAGGATACTTATTGACAGAGTTAGAGAAAGAACAGAGAAATTAGTTGGAGAAGAACAGGGAGGCTTTAGGAAGGGAAGAGGTTGTGTAGATCAGACATTCATTCTTAGATCTTTAGTGGAAAAGTTTCTAGAGAAGTGAAAGAAGTTGTATGCGGCTTTCATGGGTTTGGAGAAAGCATATGACAGGGTGGATAGACAAGGAATGTGGAAAGTATTAAGAGTATATGGAGTTGATGGGAAGTTGTTGAATGCTGCGAAGAGTATGTACGCTGGTGCGAAGGCTGCAGTGCGTGTGGATGGTGAACTAAGTGAATTTTTCTCTTTGAAAGTTGTGTTGAAACAGGGATGTGTCATGTCTCCATGGTTGTTCAATCTGTACATGGATGGGGTAATAAAAGAGGTACAAGGTAGGGTAGTGGATGTTGGAGTGGCCCTGGTGAGAGAGGATAGTGTTTGGAAACTCCCTGTACTGTTGTTTGGAGATGATACTGTGTTGTTGGATGAAGACGAAGGGGAGCTGCAAGGCTTGGTGGATAAGTTTGGGAGAGTGTGTAAGAAACGGAATCTAAAGGTGAATGTAGGGAAGAGTAAAGTGATGGTCTTTGAGAGAGGTGAAGTCAGTGAATGTACAGCGAGGTTGGATGGTGAGGAATTTGAAAATGTGAGTACGTTTAAGTACTTGGGTAGTGTGATGAGTAAGGATGGACGTTTGGAGGGTGAAGTGCTTGAAAGGGTACAGCAGGGAAGAAAGGTTGCTGGTTCTTTGAAAGCAGTGATAAGAAGCAGGGAAGTGAGCATGGAAGTGAAAAAATTACTACATGACAGTATTGTGATACCAACACTAACGTATGGAAGTGAAGCTTGGACGTTGTTGGCAGGACACAAGTCAAGAGTTATTTAAGAGGAGCCTGTGGAGTCACATGGAGAGGCAGGTGGACGAATGAGGATATAAAGGAGCGTTGTGGTGTGGATGTGGATGTGATAGGAAGCGTTATAAGGAACACACTGAGGTGGTTTGGCCATGTGGAGAGGATTGAGGGTGAAAGACTGACGAAGAGAGTGTATGTGAGTGAGGTGGAGGGGGGAAGAGGGAGGGGGAGGCCGAGGATGAGATGGATGGATGGGGTGGAGAGGTATGTGAGAGAGGGGTGTGTGAGTTGGGAGCAGGGCAGTGAAATGGCGGGGGACAGGGCGACTTGGAGCGATTTGTTTGTGGCCACCCCAAACGGGATTGAGGCGTCTGGCAATAGATAGATAGATTATCATCTCCTTATTGAAATTCTTGGTATATTGTTAGATTAATTTTCCTCAAGTCATCCTAATCTTTAAAAAAAAGGGATCTCCTATGCACTTACCTCCGAATTTATATTCTATTATTGCCACCACCAAAGTATTGTAAACAAGATTAGAAATATTTTTCAAACTGGAGATGATAAATACAGAATTATTGATCCCGTGCTTAAAGTGGGCCTTCCTGAGTTAAATAAAGTCGTCACGTCAAAGCAGAAGTAAAATTCAAAAGACATCTGACTGAAGGGATTAAGCTCAGTACAACTGTTTTGCAGTAACAAGAACATAGCAGGATCACTGAGCATTGTGCTGTTGATGTAAATTTACCAGGAAGTGTTTGGAGGAATATCTTCATATATATGATATGACTATTTCGAGAGAATGGCCAATGAGATATAGATCTGAAGTGTGAAGATGAGTGAGGTGCAGGCGACTGGGAGACCGAGGGTGAGGTAGTATGGAGCGGTAGACACATGACTGAGAATGGCGCATGATGAGGGAAAGGAGATCTGACGGCGAGTGACAGAAAGACAGGCATGTTATTTACTTTAGCCTCCTATTCCAGGATTTATCCGTCTGACTACTGACATTTACTTAGCTTACAATCCTCTCTATATGATGAGTCTCTCCTCTGAATTAAGTGCAAGGTGGTAGCGAAAATAAATTTCCCCCAAACGACACCATCGGACTAGAAAGGTTAAACATGTGTAAATCAGTGGTTGTCAGCAGTAGCTCCATGCAGCCCGAGTGATAACAGCCAGGTTCAAACATTCTGTGAAACTTGTCTGGAAGTTCTTTCAAAATTATGTAACAGTCATGTGACTTGAGTTAAGCCAGGTAAGAAAATCGGCTGACGGTACAACTGAGATAATACAGGATTAAAGTTAGTCTAAAAATTTACTCTATTCCACTGAAGTTTCATACGCATTAGCAAGTATTTGTACCGATAAGGTATTTCTTTTAACTTTATTTTACTGTTGTCTAGAGAACTTTTAATTTCCACTGAGAGAGCTGCCAAATAGTGTTGAAGTTTATCCCCTCCTGGTTCGAGAATTCTTTCCTAAGCTGTATAAATTTGTCTAAAAAGAGAAAGAATAAAAGAAATCGGGGTAATCCTTCCACAGGCAATGACAGATGTAATAGTATGAATGTTGACTTCTGACGTGCTGTAATTCATGCTGCTTCATTAAATGTGACTTGGACTGTGTACACCTAAATTGAGTTACGGAGTAGGCGTTAACCTAACAGTGTGAAGCGGGTCCCAGAGTATACGACAGGGGCATTATCTGTCTTAAACTATGAGGGAGACCCTACTGTTTCACCCAGTAAGATTTACGATGTTAGTTCATCCGCTCGGCATGTTGGAACGTGGGATTCGCCAATGCTTTTGAAGACCATATCCCGCTTCATTCAAAGGTGAGGTGATCCAGAGTGGCACTAGTTAACATTTTTGAGAGCTTAGAATATTGGGTAAAAGAAACTAAAAAAACACCAGTCAAAAATGTACCCCTTAGTTTCATGGTCAGCTGCTTTTATCTTATCAGGTCACACCGAATATTTCATGTTTGATGAAATATTCGGTGACTTGCCCGAACCCATTTCGAACACCCCGAAACGTTCCCGAAGTGCGCCGAATAGCCCAGAATTGACCACCGAACGTTTCCCGAAGCCTATTCGGTATGCATTCGGCTTCTCTTTCGGCGATGTGTGAACGGGGTCGAAGACACCGTTCACACATCGCCGAAAGAGAAGCCGAATGCATACCGAATAGGCTTCGGGAAACGTTCGGTGGTCAATTCTGGGCTATTCGGCGCACTTCGGGAACGTTTCGGGGTGTTCGAAATGGGTTCGGGCAAGTCACCGAATATTTCATCAAACATGAAATATTCGGTGTGACCTGCCCGAACTCACTTCCTCGGGACGCCCTCGGGTCGCATTCGGTAATCCTTCGGTATGCATTCCAAGCATTCAGTATGCATTCGCCGATGCATCGCCGACAAAATGACCGTTATAAATCGGTACGATGTCGGTGATGAATCGGCGAATATGGACAGAATACATACCAAAATTATACCGATTGTCCCAAGAATGTATACAGAATTTTGAACACCGCCCACCGAGGCATATATAAAAGGCTAAAGCATCCCAGTCACACTTTCCAGAGCTAGGAGAACGGGCGCACTACAGCATCTACAGCAGAATGGAGGCGGCATCCGAAGACCTGTTCCCAGAGGACTCCAACCCCCATTTCCAAGATTCCGGCCTGTCGCAGGAGAGCCAGACTCCCGATGAGGTGGTGGAGCCCCTGGTCCCACCCCCAGATAGACCTGCTACTGCGTCGACCTCGAGAGGTCGCATGAGAGGTGATGAGGCTGGTCCCAGCAAACACAAGCGAAAAATGGCCACTAGGGACATCTCCTCCTCTGAAGAAGACCAACAGCGGTTGCCTGACGACAACGACGACAGCGAGATGTCACAGGTGTTTGTCCCCAAGAAGGTCCGGCGCACATCAGCCAAGTTGAATGAATGGCAGGAGCGCGACTTGGCTGAGTGGCTTCAGCAGCACCCTATATTTTATTTGTAAGAAAATAATAGATCAATTAGAAAAGTCTTGGGTAAGACCAAGCCACATTTCACTTTTTCTTTTTCTTTTTTCTTTTTTTTTACGTGTCCTACTCTGGGCAAAGGCTTCAGGGCCTATTTCTTGGGGGCAGTGACCTATCCCAAGGCCCAGTAGTCCTCCTACACCTCCACATGTCACCACTTCGGCACTAACACCCACCGTCCATATTGAATACATGCTATGGCTGTCTCATACAGGACTGGTGTATTTGTATTAGAGGGGGTATTTTTACATGTCCGCTGGTCATCTGGCAGATCAGGAAAGTCTGTTTTTTAGGACATTCAAATCCTTAAACTGTTCCCTGCCCCAGTCGGGATTCGATCCTGGGTCTGTTAGGACTGCAGGCCGCCTCTCTACCGATTCACGTATGTGTTTGATATGGATCAACTAATTCTATTTAGCTAGACTCGGATTGAGTCGGATCGAATCGGGTTGATTGAGTAGTGCAGGAGCTTCTTGCTTTTCAATCCTCGTTCTCTGCTTGTAGAATTACAAATGATAGCCATAATCTTCTTTGCAACAAACAGCCTCAAAAGGACTACGTAGTACTCCTTTTTTCTTAGGCTCCGCCATCTATATGAAAAATATTAGAATGGCAGATCAAATCTACTGTTTTAACATTTTTAGTGGTAATGTTTATGCTTTCACCAGATCATTGGACGATAAACAGTAGGCGAAAAGTAGTACGCTAAACACCCCCCCTCCCCTCGCAAATGCAACATCCAACAACCTTAGACCAAAAAAAGAGTAACTGAGCACACAAGCAATCACTGAATAACACACACAGTTATGACTACACCAGAACTATTAAAATTTCATTCTCCTACTTTCATACACATTACCTCCACCAAAAGAGGTGATATATTTTTAAGATGATTGTAGTTTTAAAACACAAAAATATTACTTTTGGGCAGAAGGGTGAACTAAAACATATATCTGTCTATCTATCTATCTATCTATATATATATATAGTCTATCTATCTATCTATCTATCTATCTATCTATCTATCTATATATATATATATATATATATATATATATATATATATATATATATATATATATATATATATATATCATCATCAGCCGTTTGAGTATCTACTGCAGGACCGGCCTATCCCGACCGAAGTCGGGACGATACAGCCAATGTATCTCTACCAAGTGGCTTAGGCTGTCTGGTAGAGATTGTATGTAGGGTGAGAAGTGCTTGTAAGTGTACTGGTAGTGTTGTAGTGGCTTTGGATGTGTGTGTAGTCTGTGAAAGGTGTAGTCGGCCCTCGCAAGCCGACTGGGTGCAAGCATACTTTATAGTAAGCGACACTGGTTCAACCACAGCACACCTTGTGTCCGCCAAAGTAGTACGTGGCTGGGTGAACACTCCCAAAGTTTAATACCCTAGCGGGGCGAGAACCCTGGTTCACCCGTGTGTGTACGAAACGCACACTCTATCACTGTACCACAGAGCCCAATATATATATATATATATATATATATATATATATATATATATATATATATATATATATATATATATATATATATATATATATATATATATATGAAGCTTTCATACCAATATTCTTTGTCAACATCTCTCTCTCTCTCTCTCTCTCTCTCTCTCTCTCTCTCTCTCTCGTGCTACCTGTTACTTCATTCCCCTCTTCCACGTCGATATTTTTACTGTCCTGTCGCTCATTCTGCCCTGTTTAGTATTCTGCCAGGTGGAGAGAGAGAGAGAGAGAGAGAGAGAGAGAGAGAGAGAGAGAGAGAGAGAGAGAGAGAGAGAGAGAGAGAGAGAGAATGAAACTACCCGGAAATGTTCCACTCAGCCTGCCACTAACACTAACACCAGCACTCATCCCTGCCTCTTCCCGGTTGCTGGATAAGAGTGAATTGCAATTCTATGTCCAGGAAGGAGAAAAAGGCAGTTTTTTCTTTCACTGGGATAACCCGTCCAGTCAGTCATTTGGGCGGGAAAAACAGCCAGCGACAACATGAAACAAGAAAACAGCCAAGCTCTTGGGAGCGGGACTTGTATACACGACTTAAGTCCCACCGAATCTCTTGTTTTTCTCTCCACGAATTTTGAATATTATTTCCACTCGGGAGTGTAACTGAACCCATGTTTGCATTTTCTAAAGTGTTGGGGGAGTGAAAGTTGCACTGGGTAGCATATCCAGCTACCACGTGGAAGAACCTGAGTTTGACATTGAGGGCAGAGGAGACTCTTGGACAAGAATTTGTTTCCTTCTTGTACCAGCTCACCCAGCAGTAAAGTTGCTGAAATGAATGAAATATTGACTATATCGGATCATTCTTCAGAAGTACAGTACATTGGGATTTATCAAAACTAATTTTATGTCTTAAAGATCCTCTTACAATCTATATTCTAGGCCCATTTTTTCCAGTGCTGTTCACAGCATTGTAAATATGTAAATAAAAAATAAAAAAAAAATTAAGCACTAATAAATAAATGAAGTGATGTATACCGTATAGACGGTATATATATATATATATATATATATATATATATATATATATATATATATATATATATATATATATGTATTGTGTGTGTGTGTGTGTGTGTCTGTCTTTACTAATGTTCACGGTCATCCCTTTCGTTTGGCGTCTAAATCCTGGAAATCTACAAACTTAGAATCTAATTTTTAAATTCCCTCAATAACTTCGAGTTGTTTTGTTTGGCTTTGGGGTTATTATTCCTATAGTAGATGTGTATTCACTTAACAACGATCGCTAATCCCTTTCAGCTCGAGTGGTGTCCAGGTGCAGTCAGACTGGAAGATTGATTTGGCCAATAACCAAGAAGACATATTTCGTAATATCTATGGTTCAATGAATTTCATGTAACTGCGTCTAAGTATTAGAGCTATTACATGAAAACAATCTGACTTCCGTAGAGCAGCTCTATGGAAATGGTCTAGGAGTGTCTTGAAACATAATTAGATGTTCAGTAGATAGAAAAATAATATGAAGTCCATTTGCTGGAAGTAAACTTACTCTTGGTCAGAATTATAATATTTTATTCGTTTCTACCAGATGCCTTATTCTGCTGATAAATTCAATAGCGTCACAATCAATCCATTTTTGGTGGGTACAACTCTAGTAGTACTGTATTCCTGCTAACACCAAATGATTTTATTCGGATGAGTGTTTGTCACAGGAGCGCAAGTGTTCAAATACACTGTAACATCGTTCCAGCGTGAGAGTGGGTGCACCAGCAGTATAACGTGGTCGTGAAGGATATACGAGCGACGATAAACTTGCTTCGCCAGCTCACGCGGATCATCAAACTGTTTAAGGCCGTGTTATCCCTTTATCTAGGATATATATTGCGTTTCACTCTTGTTACTTCATCAGGATTATACTTGTATTTAAGCGAAATTTACATGAATTATATTTTATTTACAGACTGTTTCATATAGCATTGCAGAGGCTTTTCAAACTGCAAGTGTTAGATATCACATTTATTTTAATCATTTTACATTATGATGTAGCATGAATAATCCCCCAGGAGGACGTCATGAGACTGAAGTGGCTAAAGTGTCGCCTCTATTATTGGGGTCGTAGTTTAGTGCGGGACTGTGGGGTAGTCCTCGAGAGAGAGAGAGAGAGAGAGAGAGAGAGAGAGAGAGAGAGAGAGAGAGAGAGAGAGAGTTACAGTGCACTTACCTGTTATTAAACTTGGTATACAGTACTTTTCTCTTGAGATGGAGGTTGGGCAGGATCAAATGGTGTTAATATCTCTTTGTTTGCAGTTTTGCTCATTCTTCCTCAAAATCACCATACCACTACTCTCTCTGCCTGATAAACAATGCCTCATAGGTAGGTGAGTGATTCCGACCTGGTTCTGCATAAGGTGGGGGGAAGGGGACCTGAAAAATTGAGTGACACGCTGACACCATGAGAGCTGTCGAGTGACTGCTGAGTTAATTTCACACAGACGGGATGTGGTGTTCCCATTCAGGCTTCTCATCAATTATAGATAAGCCTTTGCGACAAAAACTGAAAGCACAAAATGTAAAATTACCCTGCAATCTTCAGGAAGGACCTTCGCAGCTGCAGTTAGTCCTTCACGAAAGATCTTCACAGCTAAGAGTGAAATGCTTGTTTTTGCATTTTTTAATGCAAGGAAGAAGGAACCAAACGCCAGGAGCCCGAAAAATTCATTCTTCCAAGAAAAAAAAACAGAAACAAGACAAAAGAGAGCCAAATTAAAGATCCGTTCATTTCTAGACGCCTGGACACACCGCATTTGAAAGATTGGAGATCCTAGGCAGAAAGAAATACAGACAGAGGGAGACAGTTCCAGAGTTGACCTGTTGCATAAACGAAGGCCAGGGAGAAACGGTTAACTCTTCCATTAGAGAGTAGGAAAGAAAGAGGATGAATGTTTGTTACTAGATGGGTGCTACGCGCCGTCGTAGTAGTACAGGGATGCAAGCAGACAGTTCAGAGGAGTAGTGACCATTGAAGTAGCGATGGAAAAGAGATAAAGATGCAACAGTGCAGCGAAGAGACAAAGGTTGAAGAGGCGAAAAGCCTTTGACTCCACCTTGTTGTGAAGAGCTGTATGCAGGGAGCCTCCCCACACGCGAGAGTTGTACTCTACGTAGGGGCGAATAAAACCCGTGTATAAAGTCAAGACCTGTGCATGGGGTAAAGAAGGCATGGAGTCGGCTTAGCACACCTAATCTCTTGGAAGCAGATTTTACAAGAGAGGTAATATGTTCTTTCCATGATAAATCCGGAGAAATTGAATCCCCAAGTATGTTTAAAGATAACGCAGGATTCAGTTTATATTTGAAAAAAAACTAGATGGTACTCCTGTGGAAGATTTTATAGGGTTGATAGACGTAAGAACTGAGTTTTTGGTGCACTAAAAACAAGATTACCTTTACCGCAATCAGAACTATGAGCGAAGTCAGAATTAGGTGTGCCATAGCCTCATCCCCTGTTTGTTGAAGTAACTGCTGAGGTGGAAGCTGTGGAAAGCTAATGGAAAGGTGGAGCGTGGAGCCATCAGCGTACGAGTGGATAGGGTTAGATGTACAGCTAAGAAGCTCATGGACGAATAATTGGAAGAGAGTTGGTGATAGGACAGAGCCCTGAGGAAAACTACCATTGATAGCTCTCGGAGAAGGTCGGTGGCTGTCTACAACAGCAGCTATAGAACGACCAAAAAGGAAACTAGAGTTGAAGGCACATAGACTGATAGAAACCGTTAGACGGCAGTATGGAAATTAAAGATTTATGCCGGACTACATCGAAAGCCTTTGATATGTCTAGTGCAATGGCAAAGCTTTCGCCAAAGTCCCGAAAGGAGGTTGACCAGGAATCTGAAAGGTAGGTGAGAAGATCGCCAGTGGAAAGGAGGTTGTGATAGGAACGATGTCGTGTTTTTTTTTTTTTTTTTTTTTAGTAAGAATAGACTCAATAACTTTAGAAACGCAGAATGTTAAAGCAATTAGGCAATAGTTAGAGGGATGGGAATGGTCACCCTGCTTTGGGACAGGATGAACGAGAGCAAACTTCCAGCAAAAAGGATAGGTACAAACTAACAGCCAAAGGCGAAAAAGTTTATCTAGGAAGGATATAAGTACGGCAGTACAGTTCTCGAGGACAACAGGAGAGACTCCATCAGGTCCATATGTCTTGTTAGTATTGAGGCCAGTGATGGCACAAAATACAACTGAAGAAATTCTAACGTCAGCCATGATCAAGTCAGAAGAGGTAAGTGATGTAGGAACAGCACAGGAATCGTCTAAGGTGGAATTGTAAGAAAAAGTTTGAGCAAATAGTTTTGCTTTTTCAGTAGAATAAATAGCTATAGAGCCCTCACACTGGTAAAGATGGGGAAGGATGATGAAGTACTATGTGTGTGTGTGTGTGTGTGTGTGTGTGTGTGTGTGTGTGTGTGTGTGTGTGTGTGTGTGTGTGTGTGTGTGTGTGTGTGTGTGTGTGTGTGTGTGGAGAGAGAGAGAGAGAGAGAGAGAGAGAGAGAGAGAGAGAGAGAGAGAGAGAGAGAGAGATGTGACAAAATCTTGCTTTTGTGGCTGGAAAAGTATGAAATGGGACAATGAAACAGTTAATTGAAACATGGAAACACAGAAAATGAGTGACGAAATACTAGCAAATGAGCCTGAGAAAATGAGAAAGGATTACTACTGAGTGAGACAGGCAGAGTTAGATACACAGCCATAACCAAGTGACCTGAGGGAACTTTCTCTCTTGTATGAACTGTGGAATCTTCAGGGTTTCTCCCCCGCATAATACCTGTTACTTTTATTTCCAAATAATGGCCCATTAACTTCGCAGGTCTGATGATGTCTATTTTATTTTTCCTATCCCCAGACGATTTCTTTCCAAGTTACTAGGGATTTCTCTAACTGGCGAGGTATGATCCAGCATTCATTAACTACTTACCTCTGGACTTCCTTTCTAAGTTAAACATAATACTTTGGAGGTAATGAGGACAAGCTATGAAACACGCCATAGGATTGAAGGGGATGATATGCCCTATCATATTTAAGCAAAGTAATTAATATACTAATGGCACTCGTAACATAAACAAGATCAATTTGATGTCATATTCAAAACAAATCGTTACAGATGAGATGTCAGAAACCCTCTATACGTCACAAAAATATAGACCTGTGTCACCTCTTCATCGCCATTTTACTGTATATATAGAGATGATCGAAGATTGTATGAACAGGTATATGAATGAGAGTGACCTGATGGAGGGGAGGCAGCCTGATGATGAAAAATATTGAGATGATGGCGATATGACCATGCCTCAACCCCCTGCCCCCTTCCAAGATTAAGTAGTCTAGATATAGAGAGAAATATAAATGCCTTTTCTCCCGTGTATAAAACGATATTTCAAAAATTCCTCATAAAAATGGGGCATATGTACGTATGTAAGTATATTCTTGTCCACTGAAGCAACTGTTTCAAGTTACATCCTGTATTTTATAGAACAAAAATGCAAACAAATTTAAATATAATTAGGAAAATCTTAGTCTGCATACTTCTGTGTTCACACTGCTCTGCTTCGGCATAATTGAAAAATACTTTATGACCCAATTAGCCAACCAATGTGAAGCAATAATAGTATCTAAAGTCGACTATCTGCAAAAGGTAAAAGTCACAGTAAACTGAATAGGCTATAATTTTAATGGTAACTGGTAGATACTACGTGAGAGTCACTGGTGACTACCAGCAGAGCTTTGATCTTGCAGACAAATACGCTGGAGACGAGGCGGCCTGGTGGAGGAGAAATGGGAGACATTGACACAATGTGTTAGCCGCCATCCTCTCAGGTATTAAAGTGCTTAACAATATTTAGATCGCCATAAAGTACATCACTTTACCTTGTTACCCACAGTGATAGACCAAGTCATTACTGCTAAAAAATGTTTGTACTTCTTACTTTTATTAATTATCAGAGAAAACATTTGTATTACTGAAGGAAAGAAAACCAATAACTGGCTTTGATCCCACTGCGTGAGTGTGAGTGCGTGGAGAGCAGTGAAGTGACTGGCAGCTTAATGACTCATTAACTGGATGGCTGGAAGAGCAGAATAAGGAGGAAAACCACAGGCGGCAGGAGTAGGAGCAGGAAGAGAAGTGATATTAATAGGAGGAAGAGGAGGAGGAGAAGAGGTGATAGTAAAAGGAAGAGGAGGAGAAGGAGGAAAAGAGGTGATAATATTAGTAGGGAGAGAAGGAGGAACGGTGCTCTCATCAGTTTTATTAATATTAATACAATAATAATAATAATAATAATAATAATAATAATAATAATAATAATAATAATAATTATTATTATTATTATTATTTTTAGTAGTAGTAGTAGTAGTAGTAGTAGTAGTGGTAGTAGTAGTAGCAGTAGTAGTAATGGTAGTAGTAGCAGTAATAGTAGTGGTCGTAGTAGTAAGAGGAGGAGGAGGAGGAGGAAGAGGAGGAGGAGGAGGAGAGGTGCTGGTAGCAGGTGTTGCGTGCGTGGCTAACTTCAGATTACAACTGAAACCTCTGATGTTCGAGTCAGTAAAGCATGCACCTATCAGTACACCTGACAACAGTCTGATCTCAACAGAGAATGAACATTTAAAAAGGTGAAGAAATATGTCTTTTCGTGTGTTTTCACGTGTTGGTACCATTTAAGGATACCTCAATGACACATGCATAATTATTCAATCACAAGCATAGTCTGTGCATCAGTTTCCGCTTGTAGTAACACATCCTACATTGCAAAAGTCTTCCACATTTACATCCATGTGTGAAGCTCTGGGTGGTGACAGGTCAATTCTCCAGAAAATGAATTTGGTGTTTCTTTCAGGACCCATAATACGCGACTTGGATGTGTATAGCACAACTACCCGCCCATGTCAAGAGCGTGTACGCAGATAGCTGCAGTACATACTGAATTCACCAATATTATCCAAACACTGTCGGCACAATACAATCTGAATTATACACTAAAGCACCATACACCAGTGTAGAGGTTCAAAGTCCTCCGTTACTAATTCAACTATGTCCATTATTCCGACTTGGCACGCTAATTTCTGCTTATTTTCACATCTACCGTGTTCAGGTGTTTGGGCAATTTTTTGTGAAACTATATACCTACACGCTAATGATTAAAGGTCATTTTATTGTTGACTTTGGACATTTCTTTTCATGACATCTTTTGCAAAGTTTTTGCCTAATATTTAGTAATATCGTCTATTTACTAATGTAAACTATGTAAATAATATTCCTTAAAGCTCAGTTATTCATGTGCCCGGTGTAAACATCATAATCTCGACTTTTTTTCCCCCCCCTCTCATATCCTTGTTATCATCCAGGTTATGATAAATTGTTATTAAATGAATGTTTCCTCCTAATATTGCACTGCATAGACATGTAGAGAGCACAGATGAATTGCTGAATGTCAAAATGTGCGATTTATAGATTCTGCGTGAGATGTCGCTATTTCTAGATACAATGTCAATCACTCCACTGGTATTGTCGATGTGATCGAAACAACTACAACAATTTCTTGCGATCAATTTAGCGATGTATAATTTTAGGGTATAACCTTTAATCTAATACCCCTACGCAAGGAATAATACCGTACATTTTTCTCTCGAGTTGTGTGCATCCATTGTGACAGATACGAGGTAAGTTATGACACATTTGGGTCTCATTGTAATCAGGAGAGTTGGGGAGGTGTTCCACTAATATGTATGGCAGACTCACAGAAACTTGGAATCCATCAGACAATGCAAAGAAATGCTTTGACGTAAAATTACTAAACACAAGCGATAATGGTAAATTGCCATCTGACATAACTGCAGTGCACCCTAAGGGTAAAATTGAGAACATATGAATGCCAGAGAGAGAGAGAGAGAATAAGATATTGAAAGTTCAGTAAATCAGTAAAGGATAATCACTACAAAGCATTTCATGCAGGCAAGCAGGCAAATATATGATGTTTATCTCATTGACCTCTAAGATTTCTCTCTGCTGAACGTAAACGCGGAGAGTCAGTCAGTATAAAACACCGAAGGACTACCAGCACATGAAAGCTGTATTTTTGTTTTGTGTCATGCATTGGTTTTGCTGTTTATAGCACAAAGTAGACAATAATCGTAGCTCTAAGCAGGTAGAACTATTATGAGGGAATAAGTGTATGATCGATGATGGTAGTCATTACTATTTCTGGGGAGTTTTCCATTATATCACAACTTTTCCATACAACCGTTACAGTTATATGGGAGAAACTGTTAGATCAGCTTTACTGTATAGGCAGCAGTGGAACTTTGGAAGGCATTTTCTGTTAATTTGTGTGGATAGCACAGAGCAGAGGCAGCTTAGAACAAGGAAATAATGAATGTGTTGGTAGACGTTGGAAGACCTTCCTTTCCTTGCACACACACACACACACACACACACACACACACACACACACACGAGGCCTGACCGAAAACAATTCAACTTTTTTTTTTTTCACGCAAACCAGTAAGAGCAAGGGACTCAGTGGATCGTGACCTTGAAGCATTGTGCACATGCTCGAATACTGTCAGCACTGACGTCGAGCCAAGTCGATGCCAAACAGCGTGTGTTTGAGGACGTGTTTTTGTTTCGTGCCGTAATGATCGAGCGATTCAAGCAAAAATATTGCATCAAATTTTGTCAAGAACTTAGAACACGCGATCTTAAACCATCGGGAACATTCAGCAAGTTTTTGGTGATGGAACTACGAGTGTCACGTAAATTAAGGAGGTTGTTTCAAGGTGAAGCTATTTTTTTTTTTTTTTACTACTTGGGCGTTGTTCAGTACCAGTACTATCCAGAAGGCTAACCAGTCAATAAAGATACTGCTTGGAAATTGTTCATCGCATATGGCATGCAGTGCGTCGCAGGAGACGAGAGTTGTGGGAGGTGTAGGACTGCAATCTCCACCATGCCAATGCTCCCCACAAACTCATCCCATCTCATCCAGGATTTTTTGGCCAACCACAGGATCACACTTACCTGACAGGCTTCCAGTTCTCCAAACATGGCTCTCTGCATCTTTTGGCTAATTCCTAAGCTGAAGATACCTCTGCGGTGTTCAAGATTTGAGGATGGAAATGAGATAAAGACAAATATCTTGTTGGTAATCCCAAAAACATACTTTACAACACGTTTCCAGAAACTGGAGGACAGCTGGGCTTAGTGTGCTGAGCTAAGTTTTTGAAGGAGATTAAAGTTAGTACTCAATAAGTACGATTCCTCCCCCACATCATCAGCAGCTGCAACAGCCATTGCAAGTCCAGTGCTGAACAAAGGCCTCCCCTAACCCTTTCCACAGATTATTGGACTGAGCCAATCTCTGCCACGTTTTGCCTGCAAACTCCTCTATCTCATCTCTCCACCTGCTGCCTGGTCTTTTTCTGCAATGTGTACAATCTCTTGGAGTCCAGTCAGTCAGCCTATTGGTCCATCCATTATTCTTGCTACATGACATGACCACCTCCATTTCTGTTCTTTTATAACTTTTACAATGTCTTTTACCTTAGTCTGCTCTCTCACCCAAGTTGATATTTTCCTGTTTCTTTCAGATATTCCCAACGTTGAATTTTCCATTGCTCTTTGAGAACGGATTAGTTGATTTTCCAGTGCTTTTGTCAGCTTCCAGGTCTCACAACAATATGTCGTAATTAGGAATATACATTCGTTATATACTTTTCGTTTTTGTACATACTGTACTGGCAAACAACTCTTCATTATGTCTCTTTGCTTACCGAAAGCTTTCCTTCCAGTTGGAATGCGTATTTTTATTTCACTATAGTGGTCTATCGTCAATATTAGAACTTGTCCCCAGTAATTATTGTACTCCTTGAATTCTTCAAGAATACCTTCGCTTCTCCTGATGACGCTCTGTGGTGCATTAGGATTAAACATTACTTTTGTATACACCGATTCATACTTAGCCCTACTTTGAGACTTTCTCTATTTAGGTCATTAAACACTACTTACAATGTCTCTGTTTCAGAGATTAGGACAATGTCCTCTGCAAATGTTACATGGTTTAAGAGTTCTCCATTTATGTTTATTCAATTGTTCTCGCAGTCTAGCTTTCTGAAATTTTAATACTCTCTAGATATGCTGTATTCAGTTTTCATGAAATTTTATCTTCCTGACGCACGCCCTTCTCATTCTTGATTTTTTCCCAGTCATTATGTAGTTTAACTGTAACAGTCCCCTCTTTATATATATTTTCGAACGGTTTTACAATGATCTCATTTACGTTCTGTTCCCCCAGTAAATTTAAAATTGCTATATGCACCAGAGTCGAAAGCCATTTCATAATCAACAAAACCTGGGCACAGCGGTTCATTATATTCTGTAGTTTCCTCAATTTGCTGATCCACTGTGTGTAGATAATCAATGGTCGAATACCGGCTCTGGAATATCGCCTGTTCATGAGGTTGGTTTTCTTCCAATTTTGTGTTTATTCTGTTCGTAAGGCCTTTAATAATGAGTCTGTAAATAACTGGTAGTAAGCTAATGGAACGATAGTCAATAAGAGCTTTTGAGTCGCCTTTTTTTTTCTCTCTCTCTCTTTGGTAAAGCAAAATAGCTATTGCATTACACTATCGTTTGGAAAATTTATCCTTTACACACTGAGTAAATAAGTGAACGAACCTGTTTTGTACTTCTACTTTTGCATCCGACAGTGGCCTTTCCTCTTTTCATACTCTCAAGAAAAATGTTCATTTCGTCTGACATTACCCCAAGTATTTCACTAGCGTCAACCACAGTAAAAAGTTAGCTATTGGTACTTCAGTCTTTGATGCATACAGTTCTTTGTGAAATTCAGCAACTCTCTTCACCACCCTATCTCTGCATTTAATGACTTCATCGTTTTTGTCTTTCAGTGATAGAATATGTTGCTCTCCTAGTGTCACGTTCCTTCGGACCTGTTTCAGACACTTTTTGGTTTCTTTGGTCTGATCTATGTTTCTCTTCATTTCTTTTTTGTCTCTGTCTCTTGTTCATAAGCTTATTTAATTCCGATTTTTCTATTTAATTTTTCTTTGTTTTTACTTTAATCTCCTTTTTTTTTTTTTTCATGAGGTCAAGGGTCATTTTTGAATACACGTTGCCTTTGGTTGAAGTAGCTTTCCCTACTACCTTCTCTGATTCTCTTAGCACTTATGTTAGTCTATCACTAACCTCGTCAGTGTCACACTCAGCCTAATATAGAGCCTGAAGTCTGTTCGTTATTTCTAAGTGAGTGGCAGCCTTGTTTTTCCCTACTTTCATTGGACATATCTTTTTATTTTCCATCATCTTTCTTTCACTTCTGAAATTGAATCTGGCTGTGCAACGGACCATTCTATGGTCACTTCCTATATGTACTTTGTTGATAACTGTGACATTCATTATCGCGTTATTCTCATCTGCAATTATGAAGTCGATTTCAATCTTTGTTTCTTCCTCCTGACTTCTCCAGGTCCATTGTCTCCTCGTACCCTAGTGAAAGAATTTGTCCATTATTTTCATGTTATAGCCTACATTTCAGCAAAATATACCACAATTCCATCTCCGCCATTCTTTTCTTCACTTCAAGTTTTCCCAGGCATGCTTCTCAATTTTTCGATTTGCCATCTTTTGCAATGAAGTCTCCCATGAATATAGTAGATCTGATTTTTTTTTCGTCCATAAACTGGACGATGTCGTCGTAGAATGCTTCTATTTCTTCATCTTAGCTTGAGAAGTCAGTGCATATACTTGTATAACTATCAGGGTTTATCTTTTGCTTAGTCCAGTTATATTCCATGTTCCTCTGTCATGTACACTTCAGAACTTAAGAATGTTCTCTGCAAGATTTCTGTTACCTAGAAATCCTACACCTCTATCTCTTTTATTTTGTTTACTCGGTAGTAAAATAGGTGGTTGCTGTCTTGGAGCTGAATTAATAGTTCTATTCTGTGGATGTCAGTCAGATCTACTAAATCCCAAATAATTAACGTTTTCTAATGCAGTCATTCAAGGATCAAGTTTGTAAACTTCTGTTAGGTTTCTTTCAATGTACGTGTTGATCTTCATGAATTTCGTTTTGTTTAAAATCGTGGTCTCTGATTTGCAGAGACAGTGTTTTCCCACTTCCGGTGGCACACTGCCCATTAGCAAAGGATGCAGTGCAGTTGGACCTTTAGTAGATGATGATCCAGCAGGAACGGCAGTGACATCATTAACAGTGAACTTCATGTTAGGGTTTTTATTATTAAAGAATGAAGGAACCAAAGGCCAGGAGCCAGCAAGATTGTTCCCTTCAAGAAAAAAACAAAATAATAACTAGACAACAGAGAGCAAAATTTAAGATAAAAAATCTCTTTAAAATTCTTTTACTTGAGAGGATTGTGGCAAATCATAATACCACCTGCCTGCCACGTAGTTTGTAGTGGGATGTATTTTTTGTGCCACCTTATTGAGTACATTCAGTGGAGCCGTATATATCTACAGGGGGGCCCATCATCAGCACCGACAAAGACAGTACCTCATACATCTGCAAGGTCTTCCCCTATCCGCCAACCGGTGACGCAGCAGGTAGCAGTGGGATCCTTCCCATGGATATATACCGGTAGTATTAGTAATCATCATCATCATCATCATCATAAGCCATTACAAGGCCACTGCTGAACAAAGGCCTCCCCCAACCTTCTCCACGAATTCCTTGACTGAGCCAATCTTTGCCACGTTTTCCCTAAAAATTTTTCTATCTCATCTCTCCACCTCCTATTTGGTCTTTTTCTGCTACGCTTACCATCTCTTGGTGTCCAGTCAGTCAACCTCTTGCTCCATCGATTATCCCCTTGTTCTTGCTACATGGCCTGCCCACCGCCATTTTTGTTCGTTTATAGCTTCTATAATATCTTTGACTTTAGTCTGCTGTCTCACTCAAGTTGATCTTTTCCTGTCTCTTAAAGATATTCCCAACATTGACCTTTCCATTGCTCTCTGAGAACGAATTAATTTATTTTCCATCGATTTTGTCAGTTTCCAAGTCTCACAACCATACGTCATAGCTGGAATTATACATTCGTTATATACTTTTCGTTTCATACAAACTGGCAAGCTATTTTTCATAATGTCTCTATGTTTACCGAAAGCTTTCCATCCAATTGTAATGCGTCTTTTTATTTCGCTATCATTATCTTTCGTTAATTTTAGTATTTGTCCCAGGTAATTGTACTCCTCAACTTCTTCAAGAATTTCTCCACTTATTCTTATGACGCTCTTTGGTGTTTGAGGATTAAAAATTAGTTTTACTCCGGTTCATCTTTAGCCCTACTTTGAGACTGCTCTGTTCAGGTCATTTAACATTTCTTGCAATGTCTCTGCTTTTTCTGAGATAAGGACAATGTCATCTGCAAATCTTAAATGGTTTAGCTTTTCTCCATCTATGTTTACTCCTTTGTTTTCCCAGTCTAGCTTTCTGAAAATACTTTCTAGGCATGCTCTAAATAACTTTGGTGAAATTGTATCTCCCTGACGCACGCCCTTCTCAATCTTAATTTTCTCTGTGTCCTTATGTAATTTAACTGTAGCAGTTCCCTCTTCATATAGGTTTTCGAGCAGTTTTACAATGTTCTCATTCACTCCCTGTTCTCGCAATGAATTTATAATTGCTATGTGCTCCACTGAGTCGAAAGCCTTTTCGTAATCAACAAAACCTAAGCACAGTGGTTTATTACATTCTGTAGTTTTCTCAATTAGCTGATTCATTGTGTGCAGATGATCAGTAGTCGAGTATTAGTAGTATATATATATATATATATATATATATATATATATATATATATATATATATATATATTGTTACATAGCCTATGATTTCATCATCCTTTGTGTAATTCTAACGTACAGTGTGCTGCCTGTTTGATCACGAGCGTGTTCTGCCTCAGTCCCCCCCTTCTACCGTTATAGTAGAGTAAGTCGTCCTTTCTGTTATTCAGTGCGGGATTGTCAACTCTTTGTCCCCATGGCTTCATTTGCGCGTCCTTCTTACAAGTTGTATCAAGCTCTGCTGGCCCCTATATAATGAGCTCAGTCTCTGCATCATTGCCACTTAGATCTGCTCCTCATTTTGTTCACATCTCTGTCCTCCCCTGTACAGTTATTATTGTTGTGAGTGCTCAGGAAGTCTCCAAACATCTAGCAGCTGTGTGTAATTTGAGTATAACTGTTGTTGCATTTTTTCTTGTACTGTGTAGCATAAGGTTAATTCTTAGGCCTAGTAAGGTTTTGTAATTAATGTAAAGTTTCATGTCAGCCAATTTTTAATAATAGTTTGTATCTATAATAATTTATCTTGCATTAACTGAGCATTGCCCGGTGTATTTTCATTTTATTAGGGCTGACTTAGATAAACTTTTCTTGCTAATTTCGTGTTAATAGAGGCTATTGCAGTTAACCATATATTTAACCTGTGTTTTTTGCCATTACATTATCCTTATGAGTCCTGAATGTTTTGTTGTTAGTTTGAGCATTAAACTTTAACTTGTAATTTTACCTAACTCTTTTGTTTTGGACCTGGAACTTTACGGCACAGTGGTGATTTTTAGTATTCTCACTTAAAGTGTACATTATCTTTCTCTGTTCCGTAACATAAATTTGGCGACCTCTTATCAGGATATTCAGGATATTATCATTAGGATATTGTTTGAAATTTTGTGATTGTGATTTATTCATGATGGCTACTATTACTACACTTGATGAAGCCAAAGATTTTTTGTCAAATGTGCAAACAGTGTTGGATGTAGAAAACAGAACAAAGAATGAACTTAAGCTTGTTGCTCAACAATTGGGAATTGCTGTTCGCTCTCATCATTCTAAAGATCAAATTGTTGACATGATTAATGAAAGCTTGTTTATTGTAACTCCTCCAAATGAGCAAACGCAGATTGAATTAGCTAAGTTACAGCTAGCCCTGCAGGAGGCTCAGGTTAAGGAGGCTGAATTTCAAGCACGTGCTAAGGAGGCTGAGTCTCAGGCTCGTATTCAGGAGGCTGAATTTCAAGCAAGTGCTAAGGAGGCTGAATTTCAGGCCCGTTCTAAGGAGGCTGAGGCACAAGTTGAAATTGCTAGGATTCAGGCAGACCATGAGTATCGCATGAAACAAGGTGGAACTGGATCATCTAGCTCTGATGATTTTGATGTGGCTAAAAATGTTAAACTTGTCCCTCCTTTTAATGAATCTGATTTAACAAAGTATTTTCAGTTGTTTGAGAGGGTAGCTACAGGTTTTAATTGGCCCAAAAAGTATTGGCCAGTACTCCTTCAAACTGTTCTCACCGGTAAAGCTCAAGTAACTTATGCATCTTTGCCTCAGGATCAATCTGATAATTATGATGTAGTTAAGAGCTTGATTCTTAAGGCCTATGAGCTTGTTCCTGAAGCCTATAGAGTAAAATTTAGGACAACTTATAAGCAAGATAAGCAATCCCATGTTGAGTATGCAAAAATCAAAGAAGATCTGTTAGAGCGGTGGTTAAATTCTAAGAATGTGGAATCTGATTTTGGTAAATTTAAGCAGATGATTTTGCTGGAGGACTTCAAGAGGTGTATCTATAAAGATGTAAGCCTATATCTTGATGAGAAAAGAATAGGTAATTTGTCTGATGCTGCAGTTTTAGCTGATGAATATGTTCTCACTCACAAGAGATATTCTAGAGAAAAAGGGAAAGCTGAGAGTAAGTACGTTGCCTCTACTCAGAGTACAGGTAACAGGAAAGAGAATAAAGATGATGTTTCTCAGGAAGTAAATAACAGCTCCACCTCTAGATTTCAGAAAAGTAAATGTACTTATTGTAGTAAGCTTGGTCATACTACGGAGAAGTGTTTCAGGAGACAGCGTGTTGTCAACAAAAAGGAGTCTTTAAATATTCAGTCAATTGGTCTAGTGTCCACTCTTGAGAGTTCCCAGAATGCTTTAACTGAGTTAACTGAACCTGCTTTGAGGGGTAACTTAAATTCTCATGATGGAGCTCCTCTTTTGAGCAGTAACGTGGGTGACACTCTCAAGAGTTCATGTGCTAATTTCCTGTCTGATGGTTTTGTCAGTCCTCTGGACAGTAATGACAGGAAATCAGTTCAGATATATCGTGATACAGGTGCTTGCCAATCCCTTATGCTGACCAGTGTTCTAGGCTCTAATGTTAATTCCTCTGATGAAACTGTAATCTTACAAGGTGTAGGGAATAATTACTTCTCTGTCCCTCTGTGCAGAGTGAATTTAGAGTCTGGTTTTGTTAATGGTTCCGTTATGGTTGGGTTGGTTGTGACACTCCCAATGTCAGGTGTAACTTTCTTACTTGGAAATGATATTGGTGGAAGTCAAGTGTGTCCAGCTCCTCAGTTGTCTATGAGCCAGTGGCTGCGTCCCAGGATTGTGATGTCCCTGATGTGTTCCCTGCATGTGCTGTCACTAGGGCTAAGTCTAAAGTTACTGGTGATTTAGAGGATAATGATGATCATGATGTTATCCTAGCTGACACTTTTCTTGTTAATTTGGACCACTCACCAAATGAGGCAGTACCCCGTAGTGTTGATAATTTGTCTCGTCAAGAGTTGGTTGAGTTGCAGGTTGCTGACTCTGAGTTGAAAGGTCTAGCTAACTCTGCTTACAGTGAAGAAGAGTCAGCCGGTGCTTCTACTTGTTATTATGTAAAGTCAGGAGTACTTATGAGGAAGTGGAGACCCCAACAGCATCAGCCAACTGTGAATGGGAGGTTGTACATCAAGTTGTCATCCCTCGTGTTTGTAGGCAGGATATCATTAGAGTGGCTCATGATTCAAGTTTGGCAGGACACCTTGGAGTGAGGAAGACTGTGGCACGCATTTTGAAACACTTCTACTGGCCAGGTATCTTCAGGGATGTTTCCTGGTATTGTAAGTCTTGTCACACTTGTCGAGTTGTGGGGAAGTGTAATCAGACCGAAAAGGTTGCACCTCTAGTTCCCATTCCTCCTTTTGAGGCGCCTTTCACCCGTGTGTTGGTGGATATTGTGGGCCCTCTTCCTAAGACTTCTTCAGGATTTTCTTATGTGTTGACCCTGATTGATATGGCTACTCGTTATCCTGAAGCCATTCCACTTAGAAATATCTCAGCAAAGAACGTGGTTAAGGAAATGCTAGGGTTCTTCACAAAGTTTGGTCTGCCCAAGGAGGTACAGTCCGACCGGGGAAGTAATTTCATGTCAAATGTTTTCAAGCAGTCTCTGAAAGAGTTGGGCATCACCCAGATCACGTCTTCAGCTTACCATCCCCAGACCCAAGGAGCGTTGGAGAGATATCATCAAACACTCAAATCGATGCTCAAGAAATACTGTTTGGAACATCAGAAAGACTGGGATAAAGGTCTTCCATTCGTTGTGTTTGCCGCAAGAGAATCTCCAAATGAATCACTGGGCTTCTCACCTTTTGAACTACTGTTTGGCCATGAAGTAAGAGGACCCCTTAAGCTACTCAAGGAATGCTGGCTGTCGGAGGAAGATGACGTCAACCTGCTGGAGTATGTGATGAAGTTCAAAGAACGGCTGTCCACTGCTTTACAGCTGGCGAGAGATAATTTAGGAGCTGCTCAGGAGAAGATGAAGACTTGGTATGATAAGAAGTCCAGGTTACGCCACTTTCAACCAGGAGATCAAGTTTTGATTCTGCTACCGGTTCATGGGCAACCTCTTGAAGCCAAGTTTAGTGGTCCTTATTTTGTGGAGAAGAAACTCAGTGATGTCAACTATGACATCGCCACACCAGATCGTAGAAAGAACAAGCAACTATGTCACATCAACATGCTAAAGTTATATCACAGGCGGGACGAAAATAATCCAGTCTGCACTGTAGCTGTTCCACCCGAGTCTGCAAGTGAAGCTCTCCCATGCAGTATGAGCCTGAGTGATAGTTTGGGGAAGAATCCTGATATCATGAATGATCTCCAGACTAAGCTTTCTCATCTACCTCCCGAGGAAAGGCAGGAGTTTTCGGCGTTACTGCAGGAGTACCCGCAAGTGTTCCGTGCCACTCCAGGAAGAACCACTGTGTTGATGCATGATGTCGATGTTGGAGACGCAAAGCCAATTAAACTGCCTCCTTACCGTGTGAACCCAGTGAAAGTTCCTCTCATCCAGAAGAAGCTTGGCTACCTGTTGGACCACAAGATGATTGAGCCCTGTCAGAGCGAGTGGAGTTCTCCTGTCACTCTAGTCCCTAAGCCAGGTGGGTCACAGCGGCTTTGCGTCGACTACAGACGTGTTAATCAGATCACCAAAACAGACACTTACCCTCTCCCTCGTGTGGAAGATTGCATAGACAAGATCGGAAAGGCTAGGTACATAAGTAAGTTTGATTTGTTAAAGGGATACTGGCAAGTACCTATGACTGAACGTGCTAGGGAGATCTCATGTTTTGTAACATTAGGAAAGACTTTTGCATGTTCTGTAATGCCATATACAGATTGTTTTAGAGTAATAAGAAATTTCCTTTGTAAATTTCTTTTTTCTTTGTGGGGAGGTGTTACATAGCCTATGATTTCATCATCCTTTGTGTAACTCTAACGTACAGTGTGCTGCCTGTTTGATCACGAGCGTGTTCTGCCTCAGTCCCCCCCTTCTATCGTTATAGTAGAGTAAGTCGTCCTTTCTGTTATTCAGTGTGGGATTGTCAACTCTTTGTTTCCATGGCTTCTATTGCGCGTCCTTCTTACAAGTTGTATCAAGCTCTGCTGGCCCCTATATAATGAGCTCAGTCTCTGCATCATTGCCACTTAGATCTGCTCCTCATTTTGTTCACATCTCTGTCCTCCCCTGTTCAGTTATTATTGTTGTGAGTGCTCAGGAAGTCTCCAAACATCTAGCAGCTGTGTGTAATTTGAGTATAACTGTTGTTGCATTTTTTCTTATACTGTGTAGCATAAGGTTAATTCTTAGGCCTAGTGAAGTTTTTGTAATTAATGTAAAGTTTCATGTCAGCCAATTTTTAATAATAGTTTGTATCTATAATAATTTATCTTGCATTAACTGAGCATTGCCCGGTGTATTTTCATTTTATCAGAGCTGACTTAGATAAACTTTTCTTGCTAATTTCGTGTTAATAGAGGCTATTGCAGTTAACCATATATTTAACCTGTGTTTTTTGCCATTACATTATCCTTTTGAGTCCGGAATGTTTTGTTGTTAGTTTGAGCATTAAACTTTAACTTGTAATTTTACCTAACTCTTTTGTTTTGGACCTGGAACTTTACGTTTTAGTATTCTCACTTAAAGTGTACATTATCTTTCTCTGTTCCGTAACAATATATATATATATATATATATATATATATATATATATATATATATATATATATATATATATATATATATATATAGACAGTATATATATAGATAGATATATAGATATATAGTGTGTGTGTGTGTGCGTGTGTGTGTATGTGTGACAGAGAGAGAGAGAGAGAGAGAGAGAGAGAGAGAGAGAGAGAGCAACACACAGTTTTTGCATGTTTTTTTCGCAGTAGAACTCATACGTGGCTTTAACATGAAGGAAGCTAACGATGTAGTTTCATGTATTTATTTTCATTTATATTTCCGTATCAAATTCAGCAGATTAATCGGAAAAGACACAAACATTTTAAAATCCTAGGTATGTTGTTCCTGTTCACGCAGGGAGACTGATATCAGGGTTTCAAGGTTTCCACTATTCTCTGCCTCAGTAACAACACAAAATACAGGTCATGAACAATTCACTATATCCTCATTGTAAAGCAACCCCTCGCACAACAACACATAGCACTCCCCTCATGAATATCGCTTTCACAGCTCGGACAATCCTTCACAATGATAGCAACAAAAGATCTCTGTGTTCAATTGGCTGGAGTGGCTGGTTTCTTGCACTCTACAACATTCCTGTAAATTCTGTCCCAGACAGCGGCAGGGAAGAGGTAGATTATTTGAATGTCACCAAAACAGAGTTTATTCACCTTCTCCAAGACCCATCAAAATGGGCTTAGAAATATGTCCACACTCTCACACCACTCGAAAGAGAGAACCGTAGTATGTACTGAATATAGACGATGGGTATTAGTGCTGAAGTGGTTACAGGTAAAAGTGTATGGGTAGCAGGAAGATTGTTGGGTCTCAGGGGACAGTCTACCAACTCTTTGTGTAGAGAAAAACACATAAAATGAAAAGGTCGAGTATGGGATGAACAACAGTGACATGGGAAGGCCAGGATGACGGGGGAACAGTGGCGATAGAAGACATGAGACGGTGTGAGTGAGAGGACAACAGTGTAGATAAGGCAGTAAGATTGGCTGTTCCTAACGATGACGTTTTGGTGTTAATTTTGTGTTGGGACATTCAATGAACAGTTGGTGAATAAAGCTCTACTTTTAGCTCACCACTTTTGCCTGCTTCTCAGTGTCATCTACAGTCTAACACTCCACTTCTGAAAGAGGTTTGTTATGTTTCTCTTTGATGTGTCGTATTCGGTAGGAAAGAGTCAGACAGGCTCTAAGTCTGAAAGGCATGCATTGAAATGGTTGGGGGATTTTACTGCTGACTGGACATTTAAATATATTACCCTTGTCTGCTAGTAGAAAAGTAAGTACTCTTGATCTCATCCTGGGGATCACAGCAAAATCATTAAACCTTTCTAAATTAAAATAAACAGTTGTGTCATAATGAAGAGGTTAAAGGAGATAACAAAAGTAGAGAGTGACTGTGCATGCCTCAGAATGATTTATTGACACATCTATTGAGTGATGCTTTCGACGTTTAACCACCTGAATCGTGTGACGTTCGTTTAAGCTCAGTTAAAGCTGAGATATCCTTTTAATGATGAATTGGTTTTTCAAGACTATACTTAAATCCTTTAGTTCAAAAAGGCTCTGCAAAGTTGTAAGATTCACATGGTGGATGCAAAATAAGCATCAAAATACTGAATAAAATAAGTGTAAACTAACTAAACTAGCACTGAGCAGAGAAAGTTGACAAGTGAGTAACGTGTTTAGCGATACAGTGAATGATGGATGGGCAATTAGGAGGAGAGAGAAGTCGTAGAATGTGTATCTCACAAGGATGGCTAACGACACTGGGAATTAACAGGGCTTTGATCTACAGGACTGGAAATGAGCAGGCCTGCGAAAAGGAAATGTTCAACAAGGTACTTAAGAGTAGTTGGTGCCCTATAAACAAAATTGTTTGGTGTTAGCCAAGATTAGCTTTTTTATTGAGCTCCAACCTCTGAAAGACAACGCACGACACAGGCAGATGGGAGGGACAATGCCTCACTTAGATGAACAAGAAATAGTTTAATTAGATACAGAGTAACAAGGCTGAAAAGTGAAAGGGTGTTTGAAATGAGGGATGGAGAGGCGTAGTTATGGTGATGGAGGTAGAGGAGGACTTATAAATGTGTTGGATATGTGAAGATTGGTGATGGAGTGGAATGGTGATGGTTGTGGCGGTAATGAGTAAAGCCATAACCGTGCTAATAATATATTTCACCTCTTTGTAAATATTCCCCTTACCGGAAGGTACAGATGAGGGGAATCAAATGATGTGTAGTGCTTCTTTGAGTGACAGGCATGTGGGGGGGGGGGAGGATTGCGAATGGAGAATTGAGTGGAAGAATGGTACTTGATCATACTGTATAGTGGTATGATGAGAAATGTTAGTTTGAGTTATGCTGAACATGTGGAAATGACAGATTATGAGAGGCTAACCGAAAAAGACTTGAGGCGAGGTCATACACTGTAACCTCAACATGGGACTGAACAGCGGGACTACTAGGGATCGAATAGTTAAAAAAATATATATAGCTGACCAAGGCCGACATGAGGATGAAGCAGGCTTTATAAACGAAAATAAACGAAACTGGATGCAGTCTTGCGTTCAAAGACGGTTGTGCAACAACGTTTTGGACACGATTTTGCATCCAAAGAATGACTGTATAAAAAGACTTTATTTCGCCACTAAAGAATAAGGGAGAGTTAGCATTAAACACAGGCAATGTAGAAGACCATTCTAGCAGTACTGTTAGCTGCATACTTAATTTAATTTTAGTATGTTACATGAACAGTGGGAGTTTTGGCAGTTTATTAGCAATGTTGGCCTTAAAAGTGATAAGTTGATTTTGTTCCCTCAATGTACGTGAACCAGAGATTATGGTAGGTCTGAGTGGGAATTATACTGGCTTTTGTAAAGCTTGGTTTTTCCAGGATTTACTTCCATCTCAGAGATATATATTTTTCCTGCCTTAATTTGTCAGCTATCTTCTTTTATGCAGTATATATCCCACATTGTAAGTCTATGACAATAGACAGACTGCTGTTCTACATCTTTTCCATAGCACTCCTTCGTGATTAGCACCATACTGTTGTGTTAGTCTCTTTTTACGGTTTAGTATCAGAATAAAACAATACTCTCTCTCTCTCTCTCTCTCTCTCTCTCTCTCTCAGCATTACTCTTCATTTATTTACTGATTACTTTTTGACAATACAGTTCCTGCTGTGGGAAATACTATTCACCAAGCTTTATGCAGTGGTGTACCATGGATTCAAGTATAATATCATGATTCCAGATACAAAAGCAAAAACCTAGAAATTGACAAATGCTCCACACGTGGAAGAGAGACGAAAATGCGTAAAACCTACCAAACACTGTTAAAATGAAACTTAAATGATCAACATGCTCCTTGTATGTATCAGTCTTGTAGCCTTACTATCTGCAGTTCACTCCTCCTACCACTTCGTCATAACCTACCCCGACATTGAAAGTTAAACAGAAACCGATAAACAATAACATGAAATTTAAAAAAAGAAAAGAAAAACGTGTGATGTAGAAGAAAAAGCAAAGTAAAGTCAGTACGACAAATAAGATCCTGAGTACGGTCCCTATCCCCTTCCTGCTTCCCATCCTCCACTGGTTCCCTGCCAGTGTTGAGATATTACAGGAGGGAATATGTGAGGGGAAGTGAGGGGAGAAGAGGAATGGGGAAGGGGAAAGGGGTGAGGAAGGGGAAGGGTGGAGCAGGTATCATTAAGGTGACGCAGGGGACAGATGCGACAAATAAATACCTTGATAATTGCTAGGACACACACACACACACACACACACACACACACACACACACACACACACACACAATATAAAGAGAAATGGCCAATAAGAGAAAAATTATGGCTGGACTGAATCCTGTTGTGACATACACTTCTGCATACGCACAATACCTCAATTACACACCAACATCAGTTTTTGTACTTGTTTGTATGATAGCCACTTTAGCATTAGATAGCTATGGCCTAAATTTTTCATCCTCACCTTGGCTAAGTGCAAAATCACGTACGGAAGGGGTATGTATAGAGAGCGCGGTGCATGTCAAGGTCAAAATCAATCGGCTATGCTTGAGTGAGTCGGTCAGTATTATGTTAAAGGCTTCAGCCAACAGGAAGCCATCATATGCTACGTTTTAAAGAAAATGCTACTAACAAACTTTTTAAACATCCACCACAGATGCATCTGAACCGTCAAGCATGGGTACCACTGGTTGGGAGGCAAATGCAATGAAACCAAAGACAGTTTCACTCCCAGGTAAGCAAATATGCGATTAATGCAGCACTAGTATTCGTATCTTGCACACACACACACACACACGCACACACACACACCATGACTGAGAAACAATAGTCAATTAACACTTCCTACCTGATCTAAGATTGATCTTACTAGGAGAGAGAGAGAGAGAGAGAGAGAGAGAGAGAGAGAGAGAGAGAGAGAGAGAGAGAGAGAGAGAGAGATTGGAACTAATACTGCTTCCTCCTAATTGACGTTTATGAAAAAAAAAAAAAAGTAACTGATGACAGTTTCAAAAACTTAAATGTAATACTATTTTAAATAGTTAAGGGCTGGAGGTAATGTCAATGCTATATGGAAATGAACAAATAAAGAGTGGGAAACATATTCCAAAAAAATAAAACAAAATAGGAGGCTATGGTACATGCCCCCACGTTTTCCATTTCCTTCCGTAAGCTGGTACAATTAGGTTTCTGGTTCTCTATCTGTAAATTTTCTTGATTCTGATATGTATGTATGAATGTTACTGTTCACTTAACAATCACACTAGAGTGGACATTAAAGTATAAAGAATAAAAGAAAAAACAAGAAAACGAAACAATTTCAGATACTAGTAAACTGATATTATTATTTTTTTTAAATCTTGGAGATTGTTAAAGATTTCTGGCAGATACTGTGCACAGCAACTGATTCAAGGATACGATGTCAGTCTTGTACTCTCTCTCTCTCTCTCTCTCTCTCTCTCTCTTTCCACATACACACAGCCGTTAACTCCTCCAACTCTCCATGAATTAGACAACTTTGACCTGCAGTGGCTTCACCTAACTCCTGCTGACCACTGAGACAGCGCTCTCTCTCTCTCTCTCTCTCTCTCTCTCTCTCTCTCACACACACACACACACACACACACACACACACACACACGCAGAAAGGCGGCCAAATATAATGCTTGTCTCTAACTCTATTACATCTCTTACTTACCGAGTTGCTGTTCTTTCTTGAAAGTAAGGTCCAGACGTAAAAGGAGTAATTGAAGGAAAACAAAATATTGCACACTTTCAGACCTCCTCCCGGGCCATATTTTCAGGTTGTTTGGGAACCTCGTTTGTCCTATGCAAAATTGCTGGGTTCTGCCAACTCTTTACCTTGGAAAACGATTTTGAATACAGTGGTAAAGCTTCACTTGCTTTAGGTAATAAGCGTGGTGAAACCAGGAAGACAGGAATAAAAGAGAGGAGGTTAAGAGACAGGGAGGTACGGAGAAAGAGAAGGTACAAGTTTCGGACAGAGAGAGAAGACAGGCAGAAACTTCAAATATCTTTCCAGCATGAGATAGAGGAACGAGGACATTCTGCCACAGACAAACACAGTAACATGTCACAGTAACAGTATGCTGACACAACTGATGGTCTTATGCTAGGTGGCATAAACAAATTCGTAGCATCTCAGATATTTATTTTGCATAACCCACCTTAAGTTTCCCTTGTGTAATATTTATGCTGTTTAAAAAAATGACTCAGTTTGCCTGATTTACTTACACGAGGCTACTGATGTGTAATGTGAGGATTCAATCGTTTAGGAACTGCTGCTACAAAATCTCCAACGCACACTAGAAAACGACCTTAAGAGACGATACTCTGTGAGAAAAAGGTACTATCACAATCTAAAGTTTCTTTACCCCCCTGAGTGGAGGAAGGTCGAAGCCAAGGTTGAAGAAATGACGGGCCACCGAACACAGGCCAGTTCATGATGGAGGGGTTCACTAACCTGAAGCTTAGGATAATAAGAATCACCCGGATGAAACACACGAGCCTATTTATGAATCACGGTATCATGAACCATTATTAGTCTTGTACACTGGCAGTGTCCGATCATCTGGTCTTGCTACAACCTTGGCTTCGACCTTCTTCCACTCAGGGGGGGTAAAGAAACTTTGGATCGTGATAGTACAAAGTGCTGCGTATAGTCTATCTGCCTGTCTTGTGTAATGTTGGGACGGTTCAATCTGTCGGAGTGAAGAGAGATGACGCCATCATAAGCACCACCACCACCATAATCACACTCAAAGATACCTTAACATCATCAATACCATCGTACCACCATCGTAATTGTACATCATAACATCATAACCTCACATTACCACCACCACACTGACCCACCATCACCGCACCACCGCCACTATAATCACAGTCACAGTCACCACAAAGCGATCACTGTCATCACACCGCCATCACCACAGTACACCACAACCTCACAGCAGCACCACCACATTGCACATCCATCAGCACACTACCACCACCATAATTACATTACCGCCACCAATACAATTGTAAAACAACCAACAATCTCACAGCTCAATCATACACACGATCTTATCACGAAAACTAACTCTTTCCATTTTTTTTTTCTCCTGCTTACGTCCTTTTCACCTCCTTGTAGTCTCTCTCTCTCTCTCTCTCTCTCTCTCACCATAATCATGCTATCACCATAAAACTTAGCACGTAAATGAAGCGTCAAAATATAATGGGATATTTTGTTGGTGGAATAACTTGTTGAGTCGTGCGCTATTCACAGTGAACTTTACGTTAAACATCTCAGCTCTTTAATGTATTGTGGAGAAGGCCTAGTCAGAATTAACAGTGTCTAACCAGCATCATTTTCTGGTTCTCATAATTCTTTTCATTTATTGTAGTATTCTCTTTACATTCACTGATTGTTACGCATTATAAAATGTTTATGAGGGAGCCTAAAGTTCCTCATTTCTCACACCAGCACACTGAGCCAATCCCGCAACACACAGAACATGAGGGTGCAAACAGAGGACCAACTTGTATATTAGATTTCAGTGCTAGATACCGTTAGATGATAATATTAAGTACAGATGAACCTAATTCAACAGAAAGACCAACTCATTCACCCGAGGGTGTCATTAATATTGCATTCTTTCTATGACCAGGAGGCTGTTTTCTGATTAAAAGAGATTTTAAAACTGGGGTGAATAGAAATAGATTACACGAATCTCCTCAATATAAGAGGCCTTTATAGGTTAAAAATATTATATGGAAGTAGCAAGGATAAACTGAGATGATATATTGAACTGACGGATTTTATGACTCAATAATTAGGTAATGATGGTAAGTAGTATATTAATAATGCTTTGTTTGATCTTCCCGTTACTCATCACTACATATATTATCAATCTCTTTCTTGGTCATTTATTGCGACACGAAATCCTCATAGATCTGGAGGCTTTCTGAGTGGAAGTTTCGATAGGAAATGGCATTTTAACCATATGACATATATTCGTTGTTAACTCCTTCTGCCTGAAAACTTTTTTATTAAACTTAGGAAAGGACCTTCGTATTAAAATGGAATATGAAAGCTATTTCTAACCCCTCGAGTTAAAAAATCTTACGTAAGGTAAATACAGCTGTCAGGAGACAACAAGAATATGTTTTATATTTGGGGTGAAAGAGTTAATGTAGCTCCGAGATGTGGATAACTACCTCCTCATATCATCCTCACCCTCATCCTCATCATCGTCGTCGTCTTAATCGTCATCGTCGTCGCCTTCGTCGTCATCGTTCATCTGAGTTTTGTAGCGTTATGTCTCTTATCATCATGAGCATCATGCAGTGGTGTTTGTGAAGTAGGTACACCGTACTTGATCTATGCACTGTTTTCCAGGACACCATTTAGTACGTTTGGTGATTACCATGTAAGCAATATATGAACGTCTGGTCGTATAGTGGGTAAAGACTCCCCAGTCTGATGTGTCCCAAGAAGGATTGAAGTTAAAGAACTGGCTGGAAGATTTGTTGCACACAGTGGCATTCAGTTGTCTGTGACTGGTCACTTTTACCTTAAAAGTTGAGAGAGAGAGAGAGAGAGAGAGAGAGAGAGAGAGAGAGAGAGAGAGAGAGAGAGAGAGAGAGAGAATGACAGTATTATTTAAAGAACGTTGTCAAACTGAAGAGGTTATGGCGAAGAATGTTCACACTTTTCGGTAAACTTGAACAAAACGGGTTAAAGCCGTCCAAGAGTTTGGCTAGCCTGAGAGACTTTTTTTTTTTTTTTTCCTGTTGAATTACTGTATTTATAATTTCCTTTTAGGCTGATAGCACATTTTCCTATTTGAACCAAATTCATGCATGTGTCAATTACCTAAATTGTATTATAATTTGGATGTCAGGTAATTTTTAATATCCTGAAGAGATATCCACGATACTGAAAACGATAAAATCTGGTATAATTAACACTGGCCGAGAACTAAAAAAAAAAAAAAACTTTGGATTTCAACTCAGATTACGACGGACGATAATGTTTTTCTCACGGCAACCTTCTGCAACCAAACGAGTAAATGATTGATATTTGGGAAATTCTATACATTTACTGAAACATGAAATACTCTGATATTTTCAAGCGCTTCATATTCTGGTTCAAAGTGTTGGTGTCCCAGTTCTTTGTTGTTGATTTTCTGGTTGAGTACTGACCAGGGCGAAGAGCATGGCTGAAGAAACCATCTAAAAAATTACAATCAGTTTCCTCTTTAACTCAAATTCATCTTTGCACAGAGAAAAAGTAAAGTGCATTTTTAATTTCCTCTCCTTGTCCTTCTTAACAAACATCACAACAGTTTTTCCATCTTGATTAATATTTGCTTGAGCAGGCGAAACAAAAGACATGGGGAATTTTTACAAAACCCTCGTCGCTCCTGGCAAGTGTGGGTGGCACTACAGAATCTCATGCCTGAGTGAACAGCCGAGACGCAGGCTTCATGTACTGATGTACCGGAAAATTTGATTGGTGGCAAAGGGAAAAATATATGTTGCCTAATTACTGTGATTGGCATGTGTTGTGGTGCCAGTGTTGTGTTACGTGGGTAGACTGAGAACAAAGTAAGAAGAGAAAAGCATTACATAACTTTCTTTTTAATTAGAGTTACGGCGACTGACTGAATCCTCGGCTCTGGGGTCGTTTGGCACATAAAACTCACAACTATGTCCTAATTCTTCCAGCTTCAGAATATTTTTTTCTCTCTTCGTATTCTTTCTACTATTGGATTGTACGGTGTAGGTTTGTGATTTCCATGTTCAGTGAGTGGAAGAGTTTAATGTAGGTTGTTTCTAATCTTTTCCTTGCAAAAGGATTCGCATTGATTTAATGAGATAGCCTGGACAAAATAAAACATGAAAGGCCACATTGCACGAACCGAATTCTCCGTCACGTCTCGCCCCTCACTGTTTACTCTCTCTCTCTCTCTCTCTCTCTCTCTCCGGCATCGTCAGCAGGAGTACAGAATTAGCGGACGACATAAGCCTTGAAGGAAATGCCTTATCATTCGAGAATAAAGAACTATTAAGGACTTGCTTAAAACAGAGAAGTAATCTGCACGGTTTGCAACATGTCGTTCAACCTGAAAGAACTGCAAGGTGTTATACATCAGCCGTGTAACTCCAAGAACTAACCCCTCTTTGTTTGGAAGTAAGATCAGCAGTATTGCCTTGGCGAAACACTTAAGTGTACTACTCGACACTTATGTTCTCCACACAGTCCACTGAAATAGAGAAAAAGGCAAGGAGACTTGTAGTTATTATAAAGAGGCAGATTAAGTATAGAAACAAGGAAATAGCACGCTCTCACTACAATTCTTGTGCCCGACCAACATTCCCTCTCAAACCAGTATTTATTCCTCCAGGCAGCTTCACCTACATCCCCCCCCCCAACTGTTTCTGTTTTCTTCTTATCTTCTTCTCATTCATTGTTTTCCCTACTTTAAAATTAATCTGATTTTTTCATCTGTAGTTCCTCCTCTGTCATTTCTTGTCCAACTTTCCTCCTCGCTAACTAACTGTCAAACCTATGGCCATCTATTAATATAATTCTGTCTTCATGTTTCTTTTTCACCAACCTTTCACTTTTTTCTACTTTTGTCACATGTATATATCTTTTGAATATCGATGCACGTTTGCATCAGCATAGATCAGTGTATATTATATTGTGATGTATGTTATATAAAAAATTAATAACATAAAACGCAAAGGAAAACGCACAACAAAGTACAGTACTGTCCTCTACAAAAATAATGCCGTTTTACGTCGTGCACTCCCCTACCTAAAGGGAATTTGTTAAAACATGTACATCTTGTGACCGGATGCCCTTCCTAACGAAAACCTGTGCCGTGGGTAGGACAGTGCTGATTCCTCAGTCCATAGCTTGATTCTAACCCTTTAGACTACGACGGCTATCTTAACCAACGAATGCAGGCCAATATTATTGTGGCGGTGTTCGTGTTGGACGTCTCATTAGACAATAGGAAAAATAATTAATTTTGTAATCGCCCCCACTCATTTACAAAGCACATTTTCTCAGGTGACTAGCTATTTAGCATTGTTGACTGTGCCAGGGTTCGAAATCTTATATGTTCATCTTGTGTCACTCAACTTAGATGTCCATCTACCATTTGTGGGATAACGAGTACCAAGGTTAACATTAAGTGAAGGTAACTGTACTAACCTACATGGTCCGCCCCCTTTCTATCCCAGGATATTTACTGAACAACTCTCCACAGGCTTAAAGGCCTACGTTCTGGAATCGAGCACCACGGTTAACGACTCATGGCATCTTCCCCAACCTTTACCTTTACCTCCTCTGAGACTGCTAAATGTCAGGCTATTTTGATCCCTACATTATTACAGGATTCTCTTCAGTCCTTCACTCCTGCCCCATCTGTCTACCCAAACACAAACCATTACCATCATCATCATAACCATCATAATCATCTCTGTCTGTCTGTCTGCCCGTCGGTCTCTGTCTGTCTGTCTGTCTGTCTGCCTGTTTGTCTGTCTGTCTCCACACACACACACACACACACACACACACACACACACACACATATATATATATATATATATATATATATATATATATATATATATATATATATATATATATATATATATATATATATTGTTACGGAACAGAGAAAGATAATGTACACTTTAAGTGAGAATACTAAAAATCACTACTGTCCCGTAAAGTTCCAGGTTCAAAACAAAGGAGTTAGGTAAAATTACAAGTTAAAGTTTAATGCTCAAACTAACAACAAAACATTCAGGACTCATAAGCATAATGTAATGGCAAAAAACATGTTAAGTATATGGTTAACTGCAATAGCCTCTATTAACGCGAAATTAGCATGAGTAAATTTATTTAAGTCAGCCCTGATAAAATGAAAATACCAGATAATACTCAGTGAATGCAAGATATGTTATTACAGATACAAACTATTATTAATAATGGCTGACAGTAAAACTTTACATTAAGCACAAAAACCTCACTAGGCCCACGAATTAACACCTTATGCTATACAGTACTAGAAAAAATGTAATAACACTTATACTCATATTACACAGCTGCTAGATGGTTGGAGACTTCCTGAGCACTCACAATAATAACAACTGTACAGGGGAGGACAGAGATGTGAACAAAATGAGGAGTAGATCTAAGTGGCAATTAATGTAGAGACTGAGCTCATTATATAGGGGCCGGCAGAGCTTGATACAACTTGTAAGAAGGACGCGCAAATGAAGCCATGGGGACAAAGAGTTGACAATCATGCTCTGAACAACAGAAAGAACGACTTACTCTACTATAAGTGAGGACGGGGGGAGTGAGGTAGAACACGCTCGTGATCAAACATGCAGCATACTGTACGTTAGAATTACACAAAGGATGATGAAATCATAGGCTATGTAACACCTCCCCACAAAGAAAAAGAAATTTACAAAGGAAATTTCTTATTGCTCTAAAACAATCTGTCTAAAGTCTAGATAAGCAATCTGCAATATCATTTTCTTTCCCCTTGACATGTTGTATGTCTAATGAATACTCCTGAAGAAGTAGACTCCATCTTGTCAATCTCTGATTTTTATCTTTAAACTTACTAAGGAATTTCAGTGGGTTATGATCGGTATGAATGACTATGGGTTCAAAACCAGATCACAAATAAAATGAAAAATGCTGTAAACCCAAAATCAAGGCCAAAAGCTCTTTCTCAATAGTTGAGTAGTTCTTTTGAAGAGGAGTGAACTTCTTACTGTAATAAGATACAGGGTGTTCAATACCCTGATCATCCTCTTGCAGCAAAACAGCCCCAGCTCCTGTATCATTTGCATCAACAGCCATCTTAAAAGGCTTAGCAAAATTTGGAGTAGCGAGCACTGGCTGACTTAATAGAATAGCTTTAAGTTTGCTGAAAGAGGATTCACAGTTATCGGTCCAGACAAATTTAACTTCCTTTTTCAGTAGGTCTGTAAGTGGTGATACAAGAATTAAAAAGTTAAGAACAAATCTCCTGTAATAACCTACCATTCCCAAAAATCTTTGTAGCTCTTTCCTACTTTTAGGTCTGGGAAGATCACTTATAACCTGAACCTTAGCTGCTGGTGGTGCAACATGTCCATCACCAATTACGTACCCAAGGTACTGAACTTTAGCTTGACCAAACTCACACTTTGATAAATTAGCTACAAGATTAACCTGAACCAAATGCTCAAGAAATTTACTGACATGGCATAGGTGATCTTTCCAGTTGTCACTGAAGATTAATACATCATCAATATAAACAACACACCCTGCCAAACCCTCTGTTACAACATTCATGAGCTTCTGAAATGTGGCTGGTGCATTCTTCATACCATATGGCATTACAGAACATGCAAAAGTCTTTCCTAGTGTTACAAAACATGAGATCTCCCTAGCACGTTCAGTAATAGGTACTTGCCAGTATCACTTTAACAAATCAAACTTACTTATATACCTAGCCTTTCCGATCTTGTCTATGCAATCTTCCACACGAGTGAGAGGGTAAGTGTCTGTTTTGGTTATCTGATTAACACGTCTGTAGTCGATGCAAAGCCGCTGTGACCCATCTGGCTTAGGGACTAGAGTGACAGGAGAACTCCACTCGCTCTGACAGGGCTCAATCATCTTGTGGTCCAACAGGTAGCCAAGCTCCTTCTGGATGAGAGGAACTTTCACTGGGTTCACACGGTAAGGAGGCAATTTAATTGGCTTTGCATCTCCAACATCGACATCATGCATCAACACAGTGGTTCTTCCTGGAGTGGCACGGAACACTTCCGGGTACTCCTGCAGTAATGCCGAAAACTCCTGCCTTTCCTCGGGAGCTAGATGAGAAAGCTTAGTCTCGAGTTCATTCATAATATCAGGATTCTTCCCCAAACTATAACTCAGGCTCATGCTGCATGGGAGAACTTCACTTGCAGACTCGGGTGGAACAGCTACAGTGCAGATTGGGTTATTTTCGTCCAGCCTGTGATACAACTTTAGCATGTTGATTTGACAAAGTTGCTTGTTCTTTCTACGATCTGGTGTGGCGATGACATAGTTGACATCACTGAGTTTCTTCTCCACGAAATAAGGACCACTAAACTTGGCTTGAAGAGGTTGCCCATGCACCGGTAGCAGAATCAAAACCTGATCTCCTGGCTGAAAGTGGCGTAACCTGGACTTCTTATCATACCAAGTCTTTATCTTCTCCTGAGCAGCTCCTAAATTCTCTCTCGCCAGCTGTAAAGCAGTGGACAGCCGTTCTTTGAACTTCATCACATACTCCAGCAGGTTGACATCATCTTCCTCCGACAGCCAGCATTCCTTGAGTAGCTTAAGGGGTCCTCTTACTTCATGGCCAAACAGTAGTTCAAAAGGTGAGAAGCCCAGTGATTCATTTGGAGATTCTCTTGCGGCAAACACAACGAATGGAAGACCTTTATCCCAGTCTTTCTGATGTTCCAAACAGTATTTCTTGAGCATCGATTTGAGTGTTTGATGATATCTCTCCAACGCTCCTTGGGTCTGGGGATGGTAAGCTGAAGACGTGATCTGGGTGATGCCCAACTCTTTCAGAGACTGCTTGAAAACATTTGACATGAAATTACTTCCCTGGTCGGACTGTACCTCCTTGGGCAGACCAAACTTTGTGAAGAACCCTAGCATTTCCTTAACCACGTTCTTTGCTGAGATATTTCTAAGTGGAATGGCTTCAGGATAACGAGTAGCCATATCAATCAGGGTCAACATATAAGAAAATCCTGAAGAAGTCTTAGGAAGAGGGCCCACAATATCCACCAACACACGGGTGAAAGGCGCCTCAAAAGGAGGAATGGGAACTAGAGGTGCAACCTTTTCGGTCTGATTACACTTCCCCACAACTTGACAGGTGTGACAAGACTTACAATACCAGGAAACATCCCTGAAGATACCTGGCCAGTAGAAGTGTTTCAAAATGCGTGCCACAGTCTTCCTCACTCCAAGGTGTCCTGCCAAACTGGAATCATGAGCCACTCTAATGATATCCTGCCTACAAACAAGAGGGATGACAATTTGATGTACAACCTCCCATTCACAGTCGGCTGATGCTGTTGGGGGTCTCCACTTCCTCATAAGTACTCCTGACTTTATATAATAACAGGTAGAAGCACCAGCTGACTCTTCCTCACTGCAAGCAGAGTTAGCAAGACCTTTCAACTCAGGGTCAGCAACCTGCAACTCAACCGTCTCTTGACGAGACAAATTATCAACAATACGGGGTACTGTCTCATCTGGTGAGTGGTCCAAATTAGCAAGAAAAGTGTCAGCTAGGATAACATCATCATCATCATTATCCTCTAAGTCACCAGTAACTTTAGACTTAGCCCTAGTGACAGCACATGCAGAGAACACGCCAGGGACATCACAATCCTGGGCCGTAGCCACTGGCTCACTAGACAACTGAGGAGCTGGACACACTTGACTTCCACCAATATCATTTCCAAGTAAGAAAGTTACACCTGACATTGGGAGTGTCTTAACCAACCCAACCATAACGGAACCATTAACAAAACCAGACTCTAAATTCACTGTGAACAGAGGGACAGAGAAGTAATTATTCCCTACACCTTGTAAGATTACAGTTTCATCAGAGGAATTAACATTAGAGCCTAGAACACTGGTCAGCATAAGGGATTGGCAAGCACCTGTATCACGATATATTTTAACTGATTTCCTGTCATTACTGTCCAAAGGACTGACAAAACCATCAGACAGGAAATTAGCACATGAACTCTTGAGAGTGTCACCCACGTTACTGCTCAAAAGAGGAGCTCCATCATGAGAATTTTAGTTACCCCTCAAAGCTGGTTCAGTTAACTCAGTTAAGGAATTCTGGGAACTCTCAAGGGTGGACACTAGACAAATTGGCTGAATATTTAAAGACTCCTTTTTGTTCACATCACGCTGTCTCCTGAAACATTTCTCCGTAGTATGACCAAGCTTACTACAATAAGTACATTTACTTTTCTGAAATCTAGAGGTGAAGCTGGTATTTACTTCCTGAGAAACATCATTTTTATTCTCTTTCTTGTTACCTGTACTCTGAGTAGAGGCAACGTACTTACTCTCAGCTTTCCTTTTTTCTTTAGAATATCTCTTGTGAGTGAGAACATATTCATCAGCTAAAGCTGCAGCATCAGACAAATTATCTATTCTTTTCTCATCAAGATATAGGCTTACATCTTTATTAACACACCTTTTGAAGTCCTCCAGCAAAATCATCTGCTTAAATTTGTCAAAATCAGAACCCACATTCTTAGAATTTAACCACTGCTCTAACAGATCTTCTTTGATTTTTGCATACTCAACATGGGATTGCTTATCTTGTTTATAAGTTGTCCTAAATTTTACTCTATAGGCTTCAGGAACAAGCTCATAGGCCTTAAGAATCAAGCTCTTAACTACATCATAATTATCAGATTGATCCTGAGGCAAAGATGCATAAGTTACTTGAGCTTTACCGGTGAGAACAGTTTGAAGGAGTACTGGCCAATACTCCTTGGGCCAATTAAAACCTGTAGCTACCCAGTCAAACAACTGAAAATACTTTGTTAAATCAGATTCATTAAAAGGAGGGACAAGTTTAACATTTTTAGCCACATCAAAATCATCAGAGCTAGATGATCCAGTTCCACATTGTTTCATGCGATACTCATGGTCGGCCTGAATCCTAGCAAGTTCAACTTGTGCCTCAGCCTCCTTAGCACGGGCCTCCTGCAGGGCTAGCTGTAACTTAGCTAATTCAGTCTGCGTTTGCTCATTTGGAGGAGTTACATTGAACAAGCTTTCATTAATCATGTCAACAATTTGATCTTTAGAATGATGAGAGCGAACAACAATTCCCAATTGTTGAGCAACAAGCTTAAGTTCCTTCTTTGTTCTGTTTTCTACATCACACACTGTTTGCACATTTGACAAAAAATCTTTGGCTTCATCAAGTGTAGTAATAGTAGACATCATGAATAAATCACAATCACAAAATATCAAGCAATATCCTTATGATAATATCCTGAATATCCTGATAAGAGGTCGCCAAATTCATGTTGCGGAACAGAGAAAGATAATGTACACTTTAAGTGAGAATACTAAAAATCACTACTGTCCCGTAAAGTTCCAGGTTCAAAACAAAAGAGTTAGGTAAAATTACAAGTTAAAGTTTAATGCTCAAACTAACAACAAAACATTCAGGACTCATAAGGATAATGTAATGGCAAAAAACAGGTTAAATATATGGTCAACTGCAATAGCCTGTATTAACACGAAATTAGCAAGAGTAAATTTATCTAAGTCAGCCCTGATAAAATGAAAATACCAGCTAATACTCAGTGAATGCAAGATATATTATTACAGATACAGAATGGTATTAATAATGGCTGATTGTAAAACTTTACATTAAGCACAAAAACCTCACTAGGCCCACGAATTAACACCTTATACTATACAGTACAAGGAAAAATGTAATAACGCTTATACTCAAATTACACAGCTGCTAGATGGTTGGAGACTTCCTGAGCACTCACAATAATAACAACTGTACAGGGGAGGACAGAGATGTGAACAAAATGAGGAGTAGATCTAAGTGGCAATTAATGTAGAGACTGAGCTCATTATATACAACTTGTAAGAAGGACGCGCAAATGAAGCCATGGGGACAAAGAGTTGACAATCCTGCTCTGAACAACAGAAAGAACGACTTTACTATAAGTGAGGACGGGGGGAGTGAGGTAGAACACGCTCGTGATCAATCATGCAGCATACTGTACGTTAGAATTACACAAAGGATGATGAAATCATAGGCTATGTCACATATATATATATATATATATATATATATATATATATATATATATATATATATATATATATATATATATATATATATATATATCATTGAAAGCTTGTTACAGACCACTGAAGAACATAAGCCTCACAAAACATGGTTATTGTCGGGCAGAAAACAGCCAATATACCGATCCTGGCAGCCCGATGACTCACGTGGGTGGAGTGCTCCCAGTCTCAGCACTATGGGCCCTAATTAGTTTTGCCATGATAAGTACTGGATACACACACACACACACACACACACACACACACACATATATATATATATATATATATATATATGAGACCCCGGTTGCAAGAGTATACCCATGTGCCATTTATTAAATGTGGCAGAAATCGCGTTTAAAGTTTTAAAAACTTTGAGGAACAATGCCGCATAAACTATTATACCTAGGATAATGACGTTTACATCATTTTAAAGCTGATTTTCTCTACTTTATCCAAAAACTTTTTAGTTAATTTACAATTGTTTTTACCCCAAAAAATAAACAAAAAACAAAAAAATCGACATAATAGCATTGAATGCTGCTCTTTTTATGCATAAACTAGTACGGCAGACCAATAGCTAGTTAGTTCCTTTATGTTGTAAGATGAAGTTGAATGTTTGTAGTGTGGGTTGTTATGATTTTACCTGGTTATTATCATAAAAAGTAAGTTTTAAAATTTTTTCAAAATAATTATCAATACGCATCATTTTTTTTTTCACCTGGTCCTCGTTGTTCTGTGGTTTTATGTGAACAATAGACACTTTACATCTGTTAAATGCAATAACAAACAAAATAACCAATAATACTAGGAATAATGATGTTTTACATTAATAATCTTATTAATGAAGAGAGTGGTGATGCGACGTCCTCTTGTAGTCCTGTCAGAGGCTGTTAAATTTTCCTCTTTTTCTGCTTATAAAATACCTGGGTGCCCAAAGCTACACTTGTGGATGGCACGGCCTCCACATCATCCACATGTTCACTGTCACTGGACATTGTTTCCTTCATTATAACCACCGAAATTACGTAGGCTATGGCACACACAATAGAGCGTGCGCACCGCTTGCTTAGCCAGAAAAAGCTGGAGACGAGAGCATTAGTATTACTACAGCACAGCAAAGAGGTTTGGGACGAGACTATCCTCATTGCCTTGGTGATTGGTAACATTGCTGCACGCATAAAATGGCGCACTGAGAAGCCATTCTCCGTGAGGATGGCGCATGGGTATACTGTTGCTCCAACATAGTGATGAAAAGCGCTTGATAAAGGGTGGCAATGTAAACCCAGTGTTTTTTTCAATGGGTTTTCACCCATATGTCTTGGGTCATACATCACATCCACGAAGTCCACATGAAAGTACATACTCTGAGGGACTGTGGGATAGCATTATCTCAATTTTTGACAAGGTGGCTCATGGGTATGCTCTTGCACGCGGGGCCTCATATATATATATATATATATATATATATATATAAATATATATATATATATATATAGTACATACAGTCGTGGCCATAAATAATCACCCATCATCCTGTGCTCCGTTGGCTCCCATACGCGCGGCAAGTTAGGAGGGAGTAAGAGGGACAGAGAGAGGGGCCATAGAGAGAAGGGAAGGTGGGTGGGGGGAAAAGAGATGGTACTTAGGTGGAGTGAGGGAGGGAAGGGAGTGTAGGTGGGGGAGGGAAAATGAAATGCAGAGTTGTGGCCACAAATTTGTCATTTTTTTTTCATTCAGGGCATCATATAAAAGGTGTTACTGTTCGGTAGATAAAGCTGCATTACACCTTGTATAGTGGCGTCAGATAAAAAGCTTTAGATAGGTGGTGATATCAAGTGCTGGCTCGTGAGAGAAATATACTGATGTGACAGATCAAACATTAGTGCAGAGCCATCGAGATTGTGTGGGCCCAGGTTATCAACGCGTTTTTAAGGCGCCCAGATTCCCGCCTTTCGGTGGGACAGTCCCGCTTTTTTTTTTTTTTTTTTTATTACATGTCCCGCTTTTTTATTGTGACTAAAATGTTCTGCTTTTTGTGCAAATTATCTAAAATGTCGCGTTTTTAGAAAATTACTATTACATTAGATATAACATGACCTTTTATGAAATTATGATGAATTAGTAAAATTATGCATAATCCAAACCAACTGAAATACCGAATTGTTAAAATATAAAATTTTTAATACTAACTGGTAACTTTGGTCGGCCCATTCACCGTACCGTACTGTATATTGGTCATTGGAGTTGGTTTGAGACGTTACGTCACGTTAGTGTTTGATTAGCAGCCTCAGGCTGAGGTGTTGCGTAGCAGCCGTCGCTGTCACTCGCATAAGTCACAGTATCTCTCTCTCTCTCTCTCTCTCTCTCTCTCTCTCACCTTTACATATATATATATATATATATATATATATATATATATATATACACACACGTGACAATGTCCCGCTTTAAACTCCAATAAATCTGGTCACCTTACGCGTGGAAGCCAGAGAACGAGAGGACACGGGCCCGCCTCCTCCAGCACACCAAAGACGAATGGGAGCAGTTCAAACGAAACAAGCAAACCATCAACAACATTGTTTTCCCGGTGCCTCGACGCCTGCATGAGGTTTTTCAGGCATGAGGCCACTGGACCACTTACTAAGGCGTTCCTGGTTGCTTTGGCTTGACCAGTGTCGGTAAACATTGACACAGATATATTTTGGGAGTGTGGGTAGGATTTTGTTTCATTTTCCCTCTAACAGATTATGAGAGATACCGTTACCATATCCACCTATCAGCACAGACATCAAATTTATTTACCTTTTATGCACAGTTATTTTAAACAGCCTTTTCATATAGAGATGTTATTAAATAATTATTGAACTGACATGTTGATGACTGTATAGAGGCAGTGTATACCGCAAGGATAACCAAATTTACTATGGACACAGCCATGTCAAAGATGGAATATAATATTTTGTTCCAAATATTAATTACATGTAAGGGTAGAGGACGTTTCTTACACAAACACTACGGAAGTCAAAGCCATCTAGATTCCATTCTGCTTCTGATGTCAAAATACGCGGATAAACACAAACATCTGGCTCCGCACAAATGTTTGATCTGTCACGTCAGTATATTTCTCTCACGAGCTAGCCCTTGATATCACCACCTATCTAAAGCTTTTTATCTGACGCCGCTATACTGGGTGTAATGCAGCATTATCTATCGAACAGTAACACCTTTAATGATGCCCCGAATGAAAGAAAATAGACAAATTATTTGACCACAACTTCGCATTTCATTCTCTCTCCCCTACCTACCCTCCCTCCCCTCCCTCACTCCATCCCAGCACCATCGCTCTTCCCCCCACCCACCTTCCCTTCTCTTTCTGGCCCCTCTCTCTCATCCCTTCTTACTCCAGTGTGACTTGCCGCGCGGAAAATGGAGCCAGTCTGAGGAACGGGGTACAGGATGATAGGTGATTATGGCCACGACTGTACTTACATTCAGTGTATATGTACAAACCTATATATCCTTTTGCTCATGAGGTACAACCTTGTAGTGATGAGCAGGCTTCAGCACTGCATCGACCTATTAGGTCACAGAGCTGGTCAAGATAAGGTGCAACCAAGCTAGAAGGGTTTGGTAGCAGCAGACTAAAAACAATCCCTCCATCTGAACCGAAGCCAATCAGGGTGAATGTGTTGATTGTTTTCCACCCTCATTTATTCGCCTTCGGGGTTGTGGGCGAGGAAAGCGCCGAGGAAGAAGGCAAGGCCACATCATCCCACACCTCCTCCTAGAACCTTATGAGCCAGAACCCTCTTCGGTGGTGATCCTTCGGAGGTGGGGACAAGGAGAGCGTGGAGGAGAATGGAATGTCATCTCATCCCCCACCTCTACTGAGAATCTATTGAGCCAGAGTCCAGTCGGAATGGGTGGAACGCCACCACTCCTGCAACCCTATTGAGCCAGAGCCCAGCAAACCAATACAATAAAAAGTGAGAGGGAATAGGTGGAAAGTGGAAGGTCAGGGGAAGGAAGGAATGGTAAGGAAGAAAGTTATGAAGGGGAAAACAGGAGCTACGGAGAGCAATAAAATCTCATTAAGTGCTGTTTCCCCCTACACTACGGTTCCACCAAACTATCACCATCACACCACAATCATTACCACCCAGAAAACTACTACCAGTGCCAATTATATCACCATGATCACAACCACCACCACCATCATTATAATTACTACCATCATCACCAAAGTCACCCTCATCCCCACCCACATCATCAACACCACTGCCAAGACTCAACGACCTAAGGTCACTTGCCCATACAACATTCGGACACAACAAAGAAACAACCACCACAGTATACAAACAATAAATACACGTTCAGTGCTGAATTATGCAAGCCCTGCTTGGGCTTCTAACCTCACTAAAACACGCTACAACACCCTACAGGCCATACAAAACAAGGCCCTAAAAATAGTCACAGGCTGCACAGCTACTACACCTACAGACCACCTACACCAAGAAACCAAAGGTTCCTCAAAGTCAAGGATCATCTAGACATGAGAGGCACACAAATTCTTGCCACAGCCTCCACAAACCCTCACCATCCACTACACTACATGGCAGCACATCCACACACATCATGGAACAGCAAAACAACATCCAGCACACAATGTCGTACACAAATACTGTCATCTCTACCCCCTCGCCCGCCTCAGACCATCTTCCAGAAGCATATCCATATTCAGATCACTCGCCGCTATATTCAGTCACTTAAGTATAACTCAGCTGCATGCACGGCCTCCTAATATCCACACTTTTGAACCCTAATTCCCTTGTGAGGACAAGGTCCACCTGGCCAGGCTGAGATATGGGCATCATCCAGCCCTCTTGAGTTTTCAGAAGAAGCTGGATGACTCAGTCGCTGATGCCTGTCCAGGATGCAACACAGCATCCCATGCCATTAGGCACACTGCACGCAATCCCTTGCTCCAACAACACAACATACTGTTCTTGAGAGCTCTATGGGAAAGCCTGTCTCGGCAGTCACCTTTCTTACGGACTCTAGGCTGTTCAGCCTGGCTGCCTAGGGAACAACTGCTACTACTACACCAATGCCACATCACCACCTGGCCTTCATTTCATTAATTGCCTAATTAGTTGCTTAAATACTCACGGTTCATAAATGGCATCTCATTTAGTATTCATTAAAAGCAGAGTATCTACAAAACTAGGAGAGAACTCTTGTCAAAGAAGATATGCTGTTGTGAAAGAATGTTCGCCGAGTAAGTAGAGTAGGTACAAATTTATGAACTGGCTTTTGGTGATGATTGTGTGAGATGCCTGGTGGCTTTGTGGTAGAGATCTCTGGTCAGAATGTTCTGTTGCTTATACGTGCTACGCTAGAAATCTCAGTGTTGCCAAGAGGTTTTTCTATCGTGTACATGTTACCAATGATGGAGGTAGGTCTCCTACCCTTAAATGTTCTGGACTACGGTAGTCTGGCCTTGAATCACTATGTTACTAGGAGAACAAATTGGGCTGGCAATTATGTTTTTGACTGACAAAATGCTTTAGATACGGGTAGGCAGTAATAAATCACTAAGAAAAAGCTACTACTAGGGCTCCTGTGACAATAAGAATACTTGTCAATGTCCAGTTCTGCCTCACTGTGCTGCCCTAATATGACTCATTGTAGCCCAGTCCTTCCTGGAAGGAAAAACTTATTGTACGAGTATAATCACCATCTGAAAATTGGCAACAACAGCGAGAACTGACTACTCCTTCCCATCAATTTTTCTCTGTTTTTTCCTTTGCAACATCCCTCCTCCCTTCCTCTTCATTCCTATTCCTTTCCTATGCCAGCCTCCTTCAACTTCGTTCCCGCTCTCCCTCTTTCCCTCCCCGAGATATTATTCAGTTACTCTGCCTCTCACAACATAAAGGGAGGGAATGGAGAGGAGCGAAGAAGGTATTAGAGAGGTGGAAGAAAAAGAGGTAGCAGGAGAGATACAAAGGAAGGGGAAACAAAAAGGAAAAAGATATAAGGGAGAAGGGAGGAGAGATCCAAAGAAACTGGAAAGAGAAGAGTAATAGAGATATGGGAGAGAAGCAGAGAGAATAAGGCGAGGGAAGAAGAGATGAGGAAGAGGAGATACAGAGATGCTGATGAACTACGTAGACTAAAAACATTATACTGGGGCTAAAAGCACAAAGTGATATTCTCTCTCTCTCTCTCTCTCTCTCTCTCTCTTTGCATTCAACATTTCTTTCACTCTTCATTTGTCTTCTCTCCTCCTCCCCTTTATGTTAAAATTGATCATCCATTTACCATGTTCATTCATGGCCAATATGACACCTCACCAGCTTGAGGCTGTTTATTCCTTATACCAAAGGATGACACACACACACACAAACACACACACACACACACACACACACACACACACACACACACACACACACACACATATATATATATATATATATATATATATATATATATATATATAGATAGATAGATAGATAGATAGATAGATAGAGATAGATAGATAGATAGATAGATTTATATGAATAATGTCCCATGTTTCCCTTTAGCTACTGGAAGGGTTTTTGTACATGAAAGGTTAGGTCACAGCCTTTCGTTTTCCCACTCACTACAAGAAGTCTTCCTAACCTGGATGAAGCAGAAGCAAGCATAATATAATACAGAAACAATAATGCACTCTATCTATAGTTACTCCAGTTCTACCTCTCCTCTTCTCTCACCTCCCTATACCTGCCCTAGTGACTTTCATCGGCAGTAGTTCCTTTATTTCGTTTCGCCAACTTATCTCCATTTCTATATTTCCTTGCTATCTACAGACGCTTTTAGTCACAGAGTAGATGTTTTGAACTAGAGGGGTTAAATATATGATCTTGGAAAGATCATATTACATTTCTTGTAAAATCTGCTTCCAAGAGATTAGGTGTGGTAAGCCGACTCCGTTCCTTCTTTACCCCTGCACAATTGTTGACTCTATACAGGGGTTTTATCTGCCCCTGTGTGGAGTACAACTCTCATGTGTGGGGAGGCTCCCCACATAAGCTCTTCTCAATAGGGTGGAGTCAAAGGCTTTTTATCTCATTAACTCTCCTCCTCTTACTGACTCCCTTCAACCTCTGTCTTTTCGCCGCACTGTTGCATCTTTATCTCTTTTCTATCGCTACTTCAATGGTCTATGCTCTTCTGAACTGTCTGCATCCATTCCTCCACCTCTAAGACGGGCGCATAACACCCGTCTAGCAGCAAACTCTCATCCCTTTTCTGTCCAAGTCTCTTATGCAAGAGTTAACCATTACTCCCAGTCCTTCATTTATGCAACAGGTCAACTCTGGAACCGTCTCCCTCTGTCTGTATTTCCTACTTCCTATGATCTCCAGTCTTTCAAACACAGTGTGTCCAGGCATCTCGAAATTATCGGATCTTGAATTTGGCTCTCTCTTGTATTTTGTTTTTTCTCTTGGAAAGAACAATAATTGCGGGTTTGCGGCCTTTGGTTCCTTCTTCCTCACATATAAAAAAGGGGTACCCGGCGATTCCCGGGCCAAAAAAGCAAACACTCTAATCCTATTTATTCTAGTTCAATCTTTCTACTCCAGAAAGACCGTGTACCTCTTATGCTTTTGAAGAAAGATTTTAAGATTTCAAGGAACTTTCTATTTCAGTAATTGTAGACTAACGCACGTTATTAAAAATTGTGAGCACTTGTTTACTATTACCGGTGACATCAAATGACCTCTGATCGGTGACCTCAAATGACCTCGGAGGTCAACCTCACATAGCCTATGTCTGAACTGGGGATCATATGAGTCTCCTTGCCACAAATTGGTCTGCAGTGGTATCCGGCGTTGCCCAGGCCAAAAAAGTTAACATTCTACCGGTGACCTCAAATGACCAAGATCTGAGTTTTGCACCCCCCCCCCCAGAATCATTCTCGGATCACCCTGATTCAGAATATATATGGGTCTGGGGGTCTCTGGCCCTTGGTTTGGGCGTGATTGAAGGACAAACAAACACACAAACACTGCGGCCCTTTTATATATAAAGCCTAACCTCCATTTGCTGCTAAGGTTCTCTCATACTGAGTAAAATCACTTTGTAGCAGCAAGAACAAGTATTGATTCGATTCCTGCCTAAAGGTGTTTACCCTTCATTCAGTCAACAGGAATAAACAGGCTCATAATTTTCAACACATTTATTGGGGGGCTGAACAAAATATATATACCTCCGTACTAGACTCTTAAAATTAAATCGAAATGCTTAAGTTTCCAAACCATCTGATATTTTTCAGTTTGATTCTACCTAAAACTTGATGATTAATGATGGTTGTATGTTTAGTGATGGAGTTAGGTGTATAAATAAAAGGCTTCACTTTCTGCCAATCTGAACTTTCAGCTCAAACTGTGACTAAGTTTATTAATTTGGCCATTCTACATTTTTGGTGTAGTATGCAGCACCCTTATCAGGTTGGAACATACCGCCCTGACTTTATTCTTTTGGAAACGATTAGATAATAAAAAACTAAGTACTAATATGATTTAGTTTATGATCAGTTTGGATCAAAATTGCAAATATTCAATGAACCACACGTAGAATTGTTTGCATTTTCAACAAAACGACCCTAAGTTTTTCTTCCTTTTTATTTTCGTGTTCAGCCTTTGCCCAACGTTTTTCTTTCATATGAAAGGTCACTCATATTCCAGAACATAACATGCATTTGCCCCCCTCCTTTCCCCCAAACACACATTTGTATTCCATCATAAAAACCTTGATCTTATAATATACATATTCCAACATACGATATGCACAAAATATAAACATTTATTCAACATGTCAAACACGAGCAAACATGGCTTTCCTTATCTCCGTCGTGTCCATAAATTCATTCAGAACTGGCTGCAGATCAAGACTGTCAAGTCTCGTAAAATGAACACTCAGCGTGTGGTTTAGCCGGTTGTGGGCCGTTGTGCTCCTCAACTAAGTCTCTCAATCTGTAGATAGGGTTACGATAACAAAACACAGAAACAAATTATAAACACGTTAGAGAGAAAATAAGAACACAGGGCAGAAGGCAACAGAGAGCTATCAACAACGCTTGGCGAATGATAAGAACAGCATTGCCACACAACGTAAACATTGAAAAACTTATAACACTGCCACGTTTCGTCTCAAATAGTTGTACCAACAAGATTTAAGATAATATTCGACATATAGTATCATATTTTACGTACAAACTTGATCAGTTTCATGAGTTGTTATTGAACCCTCAATCTTAGTTGAAGTTTTGACAAACTGATATACAGAAAACATTAGGGGGCTATAGCCCCCCTAGCATCCCAAGAAATTACGGCCCTGATAAAAGTAAGTCTTCACCCACTACCTTCCTGTTAAACAACCTTCTTTATTTCCAATTTCAGATATTCTGTAGGAGATTTTAACACAGGATTATCATCACCATCTGCACTATCTATCATCTTCATAAATAAATATATTTCCTTCCATACCCAGTTTTCACGATAACCAGCAAGGCATTTTCTTCTTCCTTTTATCAACTCACCATTGCTCCATGTGTGCATAGGCTACTTCTAAGTCTTTTTCATTCATCAACATATATAATAAGCAAAGTTTCCGGTTTATGATAATCTGTGGGAGAATTAGTTTCGTATGTTTATCATCAGTTCTTCCATCAAATATCATGATAAACAAGTTTCCATTAGTTCACATCGTACGATATTCCGCAGACACTTTTTTACTTCTGACAGCGAAGTTGGACAGAAGTTAGGTTTTCATCCGTTTCTACTGGTTGCTTGTCTGTTTGTGTACAAGATATCTCGCAAAGTTGTTATTGCATTTCATTGAAATCTGGTGAACAAGTGGGTCAAGGAACAGTTGATTAGATTTGGAGTGAATCCAGATACAGAAATAATTAATATATTCTATTGGCGTTGGTTGAGGTAACCATTCTGTGAGTTGCGCAACCGGGCAGACTTGATCATAGAATTATTTAACTATATGGGACCGTAAAAGTATTCTGGTAGAAAAGAGGAAATGCAACAGTATATCATATTTATTGATGCTAGCAGAGGCAAGCATTCATTAAATGCTAACTATTGTTACCTTCGCCAAGGATGTTATGTTTTAGCCCCCGTTTGTTTGTCTGTCTCTTAGCAGGATTGTTTAAAAAGTTATGAACGGATATCAATGAATTTTGTTGGAAAGATTGTCCCTGGAACAAGAAAGAATTGATTAAATTTTGGGGTGCATCAGGATCTGGATCCTATATCCGGCATTACTTAAAAAGTTATGAGCAGATTTTGGTAAAATTTTGTGGAAGGGTGGGCCATGGGCCAAGAAAGGAAAGATTAAAAGTTTGTGCCGAATCCGGAACTGGAGGATCCTCCACAATATCTCCGAAGGTTCTCAGTGAATTTCAATTATTTTTTTTTTTTAAGTGGGCCGTACACGAAGAAAGAATTGATTAAATTTTGAGGCTTCTCCGCATCCGGATCTGGATCGTTGGATATTGGATCCAAATCCGGATCCTTTTTAAAGATAATGGCATTGGCGGAGGTATGTGCTCTGTTTTGTTATTGTTCGCCACCCATCATCTTGATATAATAACATATCCCTCTACCCCGGTTCTCCAGTATTCTACAGTTCAATCTGACATTAGTGTATTATCATGTTCTCCTCCTTGTCCCCTTTCCCCCCTAAGAAAAAATATCCTGCAGCTCGATATTCTGTTAAGATTTTAATTGCAATTTTAACTGAATTTTAGGCTTAGGAGACCCAGAAATTTTCTAATAAATTGTCACCCTGAAGTAGACTAGCAAGAAAATAACAAAATTCAGGTTGGAAAATTGAGAGAGAGAGAGAGAGAGAGAGAGAGAGAGACTTAACTGATATTCCAGAAGACACAGTGATATTTTTATTCCGTCAGGGAAAAATTACTCATTACAGTAACAAGGAGACTCACTTCTGCCTTACAGATAATGGCCATCAGATTTCATTTAACCACTATCTATTTCGGTTAGTTTAAGTCAAACCCACTGTGCTGAATATACTTCCTGGCCAGTCACACCCATCATGGTGAGGCAAGGAATGCCAGAGAGGGGTTTGGACAAAGGATTGAGGAAGTCAGTTAAAGGAGGAAAGAATGAAGTGAGGATACAGGAAGGAAAGGTATAAAGGAGGGAAGGATGTGGTGGGTGAAGGGCGTTAGTGGAGTAGGGGATGGGGATGGGGTAGTAATAGTAGTTGCCAGACAGATAGATAGATAGATATAGATATAGATAAATATATGCATATTGATGCAGCTGGATGTGTAGAGGGGGTATAGATGAACAGACAGTAAATGTGTACGAGTGAGTAGATGTAGGTGGATGTGTATTGGGGGTGTACGTCTGTGTGTGTGGGAAGTTGCAGAAGAACATATGATAGATGAGTAGTCTACGTCTGTTTCCTCCTACTGGCTCAATACTCACTTCAAAGACAAAGGTGGCTGTTGTGTATACAAATGCTACAACATATCTGGCTTTCGTGTTCTTGGACTTGAATCATCCGAATTCTCTACTCTCTAGCCTCGGCAGTCATGTCATTCTCGTCATTCTCTGACTAAATATATCTCTGTTGTTTACTTATTTCCTGTTTTTACTGACTATGAAAAAATCTTTGACTATCTTACTTCTAAGATGGAACACATCCTCTCAATTTCTCCTTTATATGAAACCTCCATTCTAGGTGGCTTCAATGTTCACCACCAACTTTGGCTCTCCTCTCCTTTCACTGATCCACATGATGAACAAGCCCTCATCTTTTCTGTCCTTGACCTAGAACAGCTTGTTCAGCAACCTTCCTGACCACCATGAAGAAAGTTGCAACATACTTTACCTTTTGCTTACAAGTATTCCTTCTGCTTACTCTGTTAAACTCTTCTCACGTTTGGTTCCTCTAATCACAACTTATCGCTTTAACCTGTCCTATTGCACCAATAAGGCCTGTGAACCCTCCCAAGAAGCGGCGGCTGTTCTGCTCTGGAGCTACTGATTGGGAGGCCATTCGGCAGATTTTTTTTTTTCCCCTGGAATGATTACTGTTTCCATGGCCGAGAGCCATCTGAGCTCTCCTTCCGTATTTCAGAGGTTAATCTATCAGGCATGGATGCATAAATTCTTTCTTTTATCCTTTGACTAATGCAAAAAATCCTTGGTTTAATCGTGTGTGGTCTAATGCAGTCCACAACAAGGATAGCGCCTTCAAAAGGTAGTGGGGGCAACCCACCCCTGAATTTCGTCTCTTTTTTGTTTCTGCCCGGAATCATGCAAAACCTATCCCTCACTCTGCTAGAAGTGATATAACTCATTCTCATTGCTCTGAACTCTCCAGCTCAAATTCTTCCCTCTCCTTCTGCCACCTTGCCAAAAACCTTTCTAGCAACCTTACTTTATCATTCTTCTCTCCTCTTTTCCACTCTGATAGCTCTGTAGCTGTTTCTTCTACTGATAAACCAGAACTCTTCGCTCAGACTTTCTCTTCCAATTCCGTCTAAGACGATCCTGGTGATCATTCTCCATCACTTCCTCCCTCTGATTTCCTCATGGCTGACATTAAAATTTCTTCAATTGATGTGTTTTTTTGCCATCACTAGCCTGAGTACTAACAAGGCATATTGGGCTCATGGAGTCTATCCTCTTGTCCTCAGGAATTGTGCCTCTGTACTTACACCCTGCGTAGGTAAACTTTTTTCCCTTTTTCTGTCAACTTGTACCTTTCCTTCTTGCTGGAAGCTTGCCCTCATTCAGTGTGTCCCAAAGAATGGTGACCATTTCCAGCCCTCTAACAAATGCCCAATTGCTTTAACATCCTGTATTTCTAAACTTATTAAATCAATTCGTGAAAAAAAATAAAGCACAGTTGTTATCATAACCTTTTTTTCAGATTGCATGTATGGGTTCTGCCAGGGACTCTCTACTGACAATCTTCTCACCTTCTTTCAAAACTCCTGGTCATCCTCCTTTCGGGACTTTGGCAGAAGCTTTACCGTTGTACAGTACTTTACATCTCAAAGGTTTCTGATCGTCCAGACTGCCCTCTTACGGTTTATATCCTTCTACCTGTGCCGTCATCTATAGCAGTGGTTCTTAACCTTTTTTGAGTCACGGACCCCTTCGCGAATATAGTGAAAGCTATGAACCCCTTCCCTACAAAAATGCACATAAACACAAACGCAGAATTTTGCATGCAGTGAATGCACTTTATTTTATTGAAATGTACCTCATGCAGTGTATGGCATACACAAAATATAAAACTGTCTTTACAAAGAAATATTTCCCACTTTTTCATGGAAAAGCAAATGGCCACTCGATGAAAGAATGAAATACATCCAACTTGTGCAAATTAAACAAAACAAAACTTTAATTTTGCTCAAAAGTTCATTTCAGTGACAGGGTTGTTGTTTGGCTTGAATAAGAGGATGAATTTGTGGAGTGGTCTTTGACAAGGAAACGCTCATGTCATCACTGATATCAAGTTGATTTCGACTTTTCGTTTTGATAGAAACAAGCGCTGAAAACCCTGACTCACAAAGCTGTGAAGTAGCAAACGGAATCACAGCACCCATAGCTCGCTTGGCCAGACGGGGGTAAGGTTGTGTCAATGAACACCAGAATTCTTCAAGACTTCTCGATTTCTTTTTCTCTTTGTCATTTAATGATGCCAAACGGTATCACGAAGTTGTTCTCAATTATTCTGACCATCACGGACCCCCTGAAGCTCACCCATGGACCCCAGGTTAAGAACCCCTGATCTATAGCTTCATTTCTGGTCGTTCTATAGCTGCTGTTGTAGATGGTCACCATTCTTCTAGGGTTATTAGTAGAGGTATTCCTCTGGGCTCTCTCCCATTGCCAACTCTCTTCTTTCTATTCGTGATTGACCTTTTAATCTGTAGATCTATCCATGCTCACTCATACGCTGATGACTCCACCCTTCACCTTTCCATCCTCCTGCTGCAGCGTCCATCTTAGTAGTTACTTCATCAAAACAAGGGATGAGGCTATAGCGCACTTAATATCTGACTTGGCTTATATTTCTGGTCGGGGTAAAAGTAAGTTTGCTGTTTTTACTGCAGCAAAAACTTAGTTCTTATATCTTTCGACCCGTCGGAATGTGCCACAGGAATATCCTCAAATGTTTATCAATACCCAACTCAATCCTGAATTACCTTTGAACACACTTGGGGTTTCATTCTCTCGGGATTTGTCTTGGAAAGATCATATTACCTCTTATGTAAAATTTGCATCCAATAGATTAGGTGTGGTAAACCGACTCCATGCCTTCTTTACCCCTGTACAGTTTTTGACTTTATATAGGGATTTTATTTGCCACTGTGTAGAATACACCTCTCATGTGTGGGGAGGCTCCCCGCATACAGCTCTTCTCAACAAGGGGGAGTCAAAACCTTTTCGTCTCGTTATCATTCATCCTCTTACGGGCTCCTTCAACCTCTATATTTTCGTCTTAGTGTTGCATCTTTATCTATTTTCTATTGCTGCTTCAATGGTCACTGCTCCCCTAAACTGTCACATTGCATCCCTTCGCCAATATGGCGGGTACGTAGCACCCGCAAATTTTCATTCCTTTTCTGTTCAAATCTCTAGAGCAAGAGTTAATCGTTACTCCTGGTCCTTCATTTATGCAACAGGTCAGTTCATGAACTGTTTTCCTCTGTCTGTATTTCCTACTGCCTATGACCTCCAATCTTTTCATCGCAGTGTGTCCAGGCAGCTCGAAATGAACGGATCTTGAATTTTGCTCTCTATTATCTTGTATTATTTTATTTCTTTCTTTGAGGGAACAGTTTGCTGGTTTCTACCTTTGGTTCCATGGTCGTTGCACAACAACAACAAAAATAAATAAATAAAAAAAAAAAAAACGTACGTGGATGTGTAGTAGTTGAACATGTGGGTGTGTAATATATTTTTCTGTGTTTGTGTTTGGGAAGGTGTAGGTGGATGTACACTGGGTGTGTAAATGTGTGAAGATGTTGGTCAATATATATATATATATATATATATAATCAGCCGATGAGATTCACTACAGGACCAGCCTGCCCCTACCGAATCAGGGACGATACAGCCAATGTATCTCTACCCAGTGGCTTAGGCTGTCTGGTAGAGACTGCATGTAGGGTGAGAAGTGCTTGTGAGTGTGATTGTAGTGGCTTTGGATGTGTATGTAGTCTGTGAACCACGTGTAATCGGCCCGCCTTCAGCTGATTGGGTGCAAGCATACTAGTATGTGACACTGGTTCAACCACAGCACCCCTTGTGTCCGCCAAAGTAGCAAGTGGCTTGGTGAACGCTTCCCAAAGTTTTTACAACTCTGGCGGGAGGCGAACCCGCGCTCACCAGCGTGCGAAACGCACACTCTACCACTGTACCACGGAGGCTCCATATATATATATATATATATATATATATATATATATATATATATATATATATATATGTGTGGGTGTGGCGGGGGGGGGAGTGTGTGTGTTTAGGTGGATGTGTCATGTGCTGGGATGAAGGTGGAGGTGGATGTATGTGTGTGTACGTGTGTGTAGAATGGGGTGGATGTGTTATCAGTGTGTGTGCGTAGGTCGATGTGTAATATGTGTGTACTTGGGTATGAACCGGGAGAGAGATGGGTAGTTGGTGTGTCGGGGTGTGTTTGTGTATATGCATGTAGCCTAGTGGGTGTGTAGGTGTGAGCATCGGTGTAGTTCAGTGCGTAATGGTAATGTAGGTTAATCCGTGAGTGTAAATGAGTGTGTAATGAATAAGAAAGATCGTGTTTCGGTGTAGGTGGATATGCGTTGGGTATGTGCGTGTGAAGGAGTAGGTGGGTTTCTAAGCTGAGCTGGATGTGTAATGAGTGTCTGTGTGTGCATGAAGTTCCATGTGGATGTGTAGTAGATGTGTGGGTATAGGTGGGTGTGCATTGAGGGAGGGGGGGTAAGACATGAATGGTTAGGGTGGCGGTGCATATGTGTGCTCGAGGAGGTGTAATTTAGGTGTAGTTCTGGGTGTGTGGATGTAAGTGCGTTGTGAACGTAAATGTCAGTGTAGATGCAAGTGTTGGAGGATGTAGCTTTATTGAGATGAAGTAGTGTAAGGAGACAGATATACTAACACAAACAATCTAACACACACACACACACACACACACACACACACACACACACTCTCTCTCTCTCTCCTCACAGTCCTACTAGAAACCCAGACGACAGTAATCTCAGAGAGAAAGAGAGAGAGCGAGAGAGAGAGAGAGAGAGAGAGAGAGAGAGAGAGAGAGAATCTTGCTATGACTACACGGAATATGTCAATACTGTACTCCATTTTTTTTTTTTTTATTGAGGCGAAGATGCACTTGAGGGTTTGATGATGTTTGGCTGAATGCAACATGTCCAAAAATTATTTACTAACCCAAATTTCCTCCTCAAATATTTGTTGTCGGTTAATAATGCTAGATTATGAAGTAATGTTGCATTCAGCCAATAATCACCAATCTGTCAAGTACATCTTCGCCTCGATTAAAAAAAAAAAACTGAGTATAGTGATAAGAACAACAGGCAGCCTTTAGGTAACCAAAGCAGAACAACCTCGAGGCTATCTAAGCAAATCCATCAAATACAGGATATCACAATGGTACGCCCCAAGGAACTGATAGTGGTTAATTCAACACTAATAGTATAATATCCGGCACTTATTATACCCCGAGGACGGATAATCTTACTTTTTATAACCAAGAATTACACTATTAATATTAATAAAATTTAGGAAACCTTCACAATATCCTGTTCTTATTAATATGATTAATTTTCCATTCTTTAACACACACACACACACACACACACACACACACACATTCGCGCAAGCGTGGTGGGGAGGATGCTTCACAAGTCTGCTCAGTAACAAGTGGTTTGGCACATATCTGAAGAAACATACGAAGTTGTAGTGTGTGTGTGTGTGTGTGTGTGTGTGTGTGTGTGTGTGATAGAGAGAGAGAGAGAGAGAGAGAGAGAGAGAGAGAGAGAGAGAGAGAGAGAGAGTGTTAACACAAACTGTACCATATATCTGAACGAGCCATTTCCATTTACATTGTACATGATGCTGTGTGTGTGTGTTTGTGTGTATGTGTGTGTGTGTGTGTGTGTGTGTGTGTGTGTGTGTGTGTGTGTGTGTGTGTGCAAGACATCAAGAGTTTCATGTCATGTATACGACTGATTTTCACTATGGATTTCTGGAGTGAAACTTGACGACGGGGTTGGGTTCACACAGTTCCATCATTGATTCGTATTCCTTTTAACTTGTGAGTGGCCTTGGCACCTATTGCACGTCAGCTTACTTGTGTGTACAGCTCGTTAACCCCTTCAACCTTGTGACTTCATAAAACCAAACTGCTGCACTCTACGGTCGATTTCCTGTAACTTGTGACAGATTTCAATTAGTAAAGCGGGTAGCAAGGTTCTCTAGATTTTAGTCTCTTTAAACCTGAGTATAGTGTTAGAAATAACTGAATGTAGAGTACTGTATGACATGGGAGTTCCCTAGATATTTATATGTTATGCTTGCCAGGTATATCGATATATTAAAGCTATAAAAAGCATGCGGAACATACACACACACACACACACACACACACACACACACACAATTATGTAAATAATGAATCGTGGTATGTAAAACTAATAACTGACCCATTACCGACGTAAGGGTAGAGCAAAATTCATTACTCATGTCAGTCAGTCTGTTCTTCCTCAAATGCATTGTTTAGCCTCCTAAAACTACCTCTTTAAAACCACGGAGATTTTTAGAATCATAGCGAAACCAGCTGGAATGCTAAATACTTCCGAAGCTTTAGTGTTCACCGAGGCGGCAGACTTCGTTCAATCGGAATGGCGGAACTTTTAACGTTTGAGGTGAGCGAAAACTTCTTGGTCTGTTGTAAGTACTGGTGAAACAGAGGGAGGAGTAAAGTTGCGACACACGTCATTGTAATTTGCTCAGGGAAGGGAGCTGCTATTGCTGTAATGTTTTCATGTGTATGCAAATGATAAATGGATGTGTGAGAAAGAGAGGCATGCAAGGTGAGCTGGGTGGTTTAATTGGTGGGATGAGGTATGCACAGCAAGTCATATAAGAAGGGTAAATGACCTTAGGCTAACAGGTGATTCTGAATCTCATCTGTAGAGAAAAATTCTAAAACTAATGACCAGTTGCCCTCGTCATCGAGATGGGTCAGGATGCTGGGGGACTGAAATATTGGTGATTGATTTTCTCGCCTATTTCACTGAGGACGCCTTTAATATATAAGTTTTAAACGTTGTATTCTCTCTTTGTAAACAGATTTTACCTCACCTCATGGTTAGATAGGCAAGAGGATCACAATTATAAAGATGATGAACGAATTAGTGTTTGCTTGGCGGTTTCGTGACGCAAGGTGTAACGCTGATGTAACAATATGTGTTTAGTTCTGCATGTGAAAAGGAAAATTACGACGACAATGGAAGACAATGGCAAGGATATGTGAGGAAAGGAATAATAAGAGAAAAGAGATATAAGGAAAAAATTAAGGAGAAGGCGAGAAGGAGGAAAAGAAAGAACAAAAGATGAAAGCGAGTTAGAAAGAGAAAGAGGAAAGGAGACATGGGGTGCTGAGAGAAAGGACAAACAAAGAGGGATGAATAATAAGGGGAAAAAAATTATGAGGGATCACAAGGGAGGGAAAAGCAAGAGAATGTATAAGAATAGAGAAAGGAGGAGGACGAGGGAAGCAGGTAAGATCTAAGAAAATATAGAAATGAAGAAAAATAAATGCAGGAAAAGTGTAGGGAATTTCACAGGCAAGGAGGGAACAAGATGACAGAAATGGAGTGAGAAGAGTATGCGAAAAGATAAGAGCAGAAGCTAAGATAAAGAAGAAGGAAATAAGAGAAACAGTAAAAACACTAGTTGAGGGAACTCCATGGCACTTTTTTTTTTTTTTTTTTTTTTTTTTTTTTTTATGCGAGGAAGAAGGAACCAAAGGCCATGGCCCGCAGTAACAGTTCCCTCCAAGAGAAAAACAAAATACAATAGAGAGCCAAATTCAAGATCCGATCATTTTGAGATGCCTGGACACACTGCGTTTGAAAGACTGGAGATCATAGGCAGCAGGAAATACAGACAGAGGGAGACAGTTCCAGAGTTGACCTGTTGCATAAATGAAAGACTGGGAGTAACGGTTAACTCTTGCATTAGAGAGTTGGACAGAAAAGGGATGAGAGTTTGTTGCCAGACGGGTGCTACGCGCCCGTCGTAGAGGTGGAGGAATGCAAGCAGACAGTTCAGAGGAGCAGTGACCATTAAAGTAGCGATAGAAAAGAGATAAAGATGCAACAGTGCGGCGAAGAAACAGAGGCTGAAGGGAGTCAGTAAGAGGAGGAGAGTTAATGAGACGAAAAGCCTTTGACTCCACCCTATTGTGAAGTTCTGTATGTGGGGAGCCTCCACACACATGAGAGTTGTACTCCACACTGGGGCGGATAAAACCTCTGTATAGAGTCAACAATTGTGCAGGGGTAAAGAAAGAGCTGAGTCGGCTTAGCACACCCAATCTCTTAGAAGCAGATTTTACAAGAGATGTAATATGATCTTTCCAAGATAAGTCCCGAGTAAATGAAACCCCAAGCATGTTCAAGGATGATGCAGGATTAAGCTGAATATTATTAAACATTAATGGGTATACCTGTGGAAGATTTTGTCGGGTTGATAGGTGTAAGAACTGAGTCTTAGATGCATTAAAGACAACCATATTATTTTTACCCCAGTCAGCGATACGAGCCAAGTCAGACATTAGGTGTGCCATAGCCTCATCCCTTGTTTCTTGAAGCAACTGTTGAGATGGGCGTTGCGGGAACCGAATGGAAAGGTGAAGGGTGGAGTCATCAGCGTATGAGTGGATAGGGTTAGATGTACAGCTTAGAAGATCATTGATGAATAAAAGGAAGAGAGTTGGTGATAGGACAGAGCCCTGAGGAACACCACTGTTGATAGATCTAGGAGAAGAACGATGGCCGTCTACAACAGCGGCTATAGAACGACCAGAAAGGAAGCTAGCGATGAAGGCACAGATAGAAGGATAGAAACCGTAGGAGGGCAGTTTGGAAATTAAAGATTTATGCCAGACTCGATCGAAAGCCTTTGAGATGTCAAGTGCAATGGCAAAGCTTTCGCCAAAGTCCCGAAAGGAGGATGACCAGGAGTCTGAAAGGTAGGTGAGAAGATCGCCAGTGGAGCGTCCCTGACGGAACCCATACTGACGATCGGAAAGAAGGTTGTGATAGGAAAGATGCCTTAAAATTTTTCTATTAAGAATTGACTCTGAAAACTTTTGAAATACAGGACGTTAAAGCAATTGGACGATAGTTGGAGGGTTGGGAGTGGTCACCCTTCTTTGGGACTGGCTGAATGAGAGCAAACTTCCAGCAAGAAGGAAAGGTACAAGTTGACAGACAAAGGCGAAAGAGTTTGCCTAGGCAGGGTGTAAGCACAGAAGCACAGTTCTTGAGAACAACAGGAGGGACCCCATCAGGCCCATATGCCTTGTTAGTACTGAGGCCAGTGATGGCAGAAAATACATCAACTGAAGAAATTTTAATGTCAGCCATGAGGAAGTCAGAGGGGAGAAGTGATGGAGGAACAGCACCGAATCGTCTAAGGTGGAATTGGAGGAGAAAGTTCAGGCGAAGAGATCTGCTTTATCAGTAGAAGAAATAGCTACAGAACCATCAGAGTAGAAAAGAGGAGGGAAGGATGATGAGGTAAAGTTGTTAGAAAGATTTTTGGCAAGGTGCCAGAAGGAGCGGGAAGAATTCAAGTTGGAGAGTTGAGAGCATTTAGTATGGATGAAATTATTTTTAGTAGAGCGAAGAACAGACTTAGCACGATTCCGGGCAGAAACGTAAAGATGATGTGATTCAGGTGTGGGTTGGCTCCAGTACCTTTTGTAGGCCCTCTCCTTGTTGCGGACAGCATTAGAACAAGCGTGATTAAACCAAGGCTTTCTTGCGTTAGTCAAAGGATATGAGAAAGGAATGTATGCTTCCATGCCCGAGAGAATAACCTCCGTAATGCGCGAGGCACACTCAGATGGCTCCCGGCCATGGAAGCAATAATCATTCCAGGGAAAATCAAGAAGTACTGCCTGAGGGCCTCCAGTTCGCGGCTCCAAAGTGCCACAGACGACGTTTCCCTGGAGGGTCCACAGGCCGTACCGGAGTGATAGGACAGGTTAAGGTAATAAGGTTGTGATCGGAGGAGCCCAACGGAGAGAAAAGATTAACAGAGTAAGCAGAAGGATTAGTTGTGAGGAAGAGGTCAAGTATGTTGGGGCTCTCTCCAAGGCGGTCAGGGATACGGGTAGGGTGCTGTACAAGCTGCTCTAGGTCATTAATGATAGAAAAGATGTAGGCTTGTTCACCAGGTGGATCCGTGAAAGGAGAGGAGAGCCAAAGGTGGTGGTGAACATTGAAATCTCCAAGAATGGAGATTTCAGAGAAAGGAGAAATGGACAGAATGTGTTCCATCGTAGAAGTAAGATAGTCAAAGAATTTTTGATAGTCAGTAGAATTAGGGATAAGTAAACAGCACAGATATATTTAGTCAGAGAATGACAGGAAAGCCGAAGCCAGAGTGTGGAGAATTCAGAAGAATCAAGTTCAGGAACACGAGAGCAAGATAAGTCGTTGCGTATGTATACACAACAGCCACCTTTGGCTTTGAAATGAGTATAGAGAAAGTAGGAGGATACAGAAAAGGGTTTGCTGTCGGTTGCCTCAGACAGCTGAGTCTCCGTCAGAAAAAGAAGGTGAGGTTTAGAGGAGGAGAGGTGGTGCTCAACAGAGCGAAAGTTAGATGAAAGGCCGCGAATGTTGCAGAAATGAAGAAGAAGAGAGTCAGACAGTGGTTCCAGGCACCTCGAGTCGTCACCGGGAGAGGGGCAGATGGCGGGGGCATTTATGGTCCCCCCCCCTGGGGACTCCGAGGCTTGATTAATAGACGCCATTTGTATTGATTTTTGAAAAGGAAGTGTAGCGTGTGCTGTGCATGTAGTTTGGTGAAGATAGTTAGAGAAATTTGTACTGGAGAGCATGCTGGCCTACTCTCTGTGTAACTGAGACACTGAAAAAGTTCAGCAAAGGGGGATGGTCAGGAACTAGTCCTGAGGGCTGATGAAACGGGAGCTCCAGCACTCCCTGTCATCAGCTTTCCATCCACCTCGGGAGTACTGCCCTGCTCGACTGGTGCTACAGTCTACTCCTCGGTACTGTGTGGTGTAGTGTGAGAGAGTGATTTTTCTGCAGGGTGGTATGAATGACTAGTGTGGGGTGATCTGATGTGGTGTTTTATGGCGTGGCTTCGGTAAGTGACTAAAGTCTACAAGATTGAAGTAACTAGGTCATAAAATCCGTTGACGAGAAACAGACTGACAGAGCCTCCTTCTGTATAAATACTCACACATCTAAAATGTCGTACCAGATTTTCATTAAGTTAGGGACGAAACCTCAAGATGCGAGAAGTGAGAAGCAGGAGATAAAAAGGAAGACAAAGAGGAGCACAGAAAGGAAAACAAAGCGGAGGTAAGAAACATCGAGAGGAAAAGTTACAGTAGATGGAAACATTAAAAGAGGGGAAACAAAAGACGTTGTCACAGCTGACGAGAAGACGAAATTAAAGAGAAAGAAAGGACGAGGAAACTAAAAGATACTGACAAATAAGGATTTAAAAAAATACAAGATGATAATGCAGGTGTAAAAGTGGATCGGAAGAAGTATTTTCGAAGGCTGGGGGAGAAACTGGTTAAAAAGGAGTGATTAATGTATATGTGAGAGGCAGAAGAAATTGATATTACAGAGAAGAGGTGAAAGGGAAAGCCAACGAGCCACGAGAGGAGATTGTTAAATAAACATAGGGGTTAGAAAGAAGAAGGGAGAAGGACAAGAGGAAAAAAAGAAATGTTTAAGGTGAGTTTTCGATCCTATTCCGGAAAGTATTGAACCACGAACTATTGCAGCCACACCTCTTCCAGGACTCCGGGTAGTGTGAGCTGGCTGTGGGCAAGATCAGGCAGGACCACGTCAAGATTAGGCCAGTGTCAGGACAGGTTAATGTCAGGTCAAGTTAGGTGAAGGTCAGACCAATGTCACGGATGTATGTAGAAGGAAGCTTGGGTATAGATCAGATTATCTGTTTAAATTGAAGTATGTCTGCTGGGAAGCAAGAAAAGTGCTCAGGAATAATGACTGTCTATTACATGAGAATAATTAAGTCAAACAATCAAGTTTCATTTCGTTTCAGGCTTCTCTGGAACACGAAGTGCAACACACGGATTTACATGACTTCCCCAGTTGTACTGATGGAGGAAAGGGGACGAGGCAGAAATAAATTGTCGAACAGTCTGAGTACACAAAATCCAAAAATGGTTATGGATAAATGATTCAAACATACCAGAATCCTTTGTGCATAATTCTTCCATCAGCACAATTTAGGGCATTGCAAAATAAAAGTAAACCTCTATCTTAAACAGAAGGACCGTTTGAGCAATACCTCCATCACCATCACCACCACACCACAAACCCCACCTCCACCTGTTGCCCTCCATTTCGCTCCAGCCTGCTTAATATATTCAGAGTTCATCACATTCTCTCCTCACCTCATTCACTCTCCCTTCAACCCTCCATAATTAGCAAACTTTATAAGTTTCTCTCTCTCTCTCTCTCTGTATGTGTCTGTTTCTCTGTATGTGTCTGTTTCTTTCTCTCTCTGTCTCTGTCTCTATCTGTCTGTCTGTCTGTCTGTCTCTGTTTGTCTGTCTGTCTGTCTGTCACTTTCTCTATCTGTCTGTCTGTCTGTCTGTCTGTGTCTCTCTCTCTCTCTCTCTCTCTCTCTTTCATTATCTCTTTCCTTTCCTTTCTCCCTCTCCCTCACCCTCTCCCTCTTCCTCTCCCTCTCCT